>NC_032014.1:25708719-25717210 GCF_001865875.1 Lupinus angustifolius
ATTAGATACTCTGCTTAAACAAATAAGAAATGTTGGTGATCGTACTGGTCTAGGTTATACTCGCACTGCTAAAAATAAAAGACCATATAGAAAACTTGTAGCTCACACTAAAAATAAATATCATAAGCATTCACCTACTTGTTTTTATTGTAATACATATGGTCATACTTCTCATTCATGCTATATTAGAAAGTATGGTATACCTAGCGGAGTTTATGTATGGAAAAAGAAGGGAGATGATTCCCTAATCACTAACAGAAAAGGACCCAACATAAATTGGGTACCTGAGAAAAGCAAGTAATCTATTTTGCAGGTATGTCTTCGAACACATGGACAAAAATGGTACTTAGACAGTGGGTGTTCGAGACATATGACAGGTGACAGATCAAATTTCCTGGATCTCTCACTTAAAGGAAAAGGATACGTCACTTATGGAGACAACAACAAGGGAAAGATACTCGGCATAGGAACAGTTGGTAACTCATCTCAAACTCTGATTGATAATGTCCTTTATGTTGAAGGACTAGAACATAACCTGGTGAGTATAAGCCAACTCTACGATAAAGGTCATCGTGTATCTTTCGATTCTGATTGTTGTGTCATTCGTGATATTTTATCTAATAACGTTAAATTTGTTGGTCACCGTATAAATAATATTTACATGGTTAATTTGGATGATGTCACTACATTATTTTCAAAATGCTTTATTTCTAAAGAAGATGACATCTGGCTATGGCATAGACGTGTTGCACATATCCATATAAAACATCTAGATAAATTATCATTAAACGAACTAGTTGAGGGGCTACCAAAACTAAATTTTAAAACTAAAGAGATTTGTGACACTTGTCAAAAGTGTAAACAAACCAAAAACTCTTTTAAAAACAAAAATGTGATATCCACTTCAAGACCTTTGGAGTTACTCCATATGGACTTGTTTGGACCATCACAAATCATGAGTTTTGGTGGTAGCTACTATGCTCTAGTTATTGTTGATGATTTCTCTCGATTTACATGGACATTATTTTTATCTGCAAAAAGCGACGCGTTCAAATATTTTAAAAATCTTGCCAAGCAAATCCAAAACCAACTTAACCTGAAAATAATATATATACGAAGTGATAACGGGGGAGAATTTGAGAACTTTCAGATCGACAAATTTTGATAAGCATGGCATTTTGCATCAGTTCTTTGCTCCTCGCACTCCACAACAAAATGGAGTTGTTGAGAGGAAAAATCGTGTTTTAGAAGAATTAGCGAGAACCATGCTTAATGAAAGTAACACCCCCAAGTACTTCTGGGCAGATGCAGTTCATACTACATGTTATNATCAGTTTTTGAAAATTCAAATTTTACATTGGTTTAATCGATTAAACCTGCCCGTTAATCGATTAAAACCAGTATTTTAAAGGCAGACAGTGTCTCGGTTTTGCACTTTTTTCGACATTTTCTCAACCTCCTTTGTGCTTTGAGTCTTTGAATCAGTAACCCAACTAATCCAAGTGCACTAAGATAGGAAAAACCTCATCCTAACCCACTCAAACCATCAAGAAATCGCACTTTATCATCCTCATTCCATCCAATTCCGAATCTTCCACCAAATCAAACCCTAGGCTAAGTTTGCCTAAAACCTTCTCTGCTCATTCAACATCATTTCGGGTTCAACACATACAATGGAGCAAGGTCGTTCAAAAAGGGTCAACACTACAGCTAACCGTGTAAGAAGAAGGAAAGCCGGTTTACCTTCCACTCGGGACCGCGGTGACCCCTATTATTCACTCATCTTGCAAGAAACCCGTTTAGCGAAATTCCAAGGTCGCAAACCCACGTACGTAAGGTATGTTGATTTAACCTGGTTGGCGGAACAGAACTTTAGTTTCCCGCATGATATGGAGGCTCAGGGAGTCGTTCAGTTTTTGGAATTAAAGGGACAAGTTTACCCTGCTCTAGTTAGGGAATTTTATGCTAATTTTAGATATAAGGATGGAAAGTATTGGTCTATGATTTCTGTTAATCTGTTTGAGCTTAATGATGATCTGTTTATGAATGTTGGTGGTTTATCATCTTCTGGTTATGGAATAGGGGATTGTCCTGCTCAAGAAGTTAGCTTAGCGGAGCACCTTGACCGCCCAGCTTGGAACCAGACACTTGACCAGATCAGCAAGCACCAAGCCACCTTACCATCAGCACTATCAAAGCTGCTCAAGCATGCAGCTTAGCAGTGCCACATAGGAGCTTGGAGGTGTGCACTCAGCAATTTGGTCAAGATAACTTAGCCACCAAGCAACCATGACTTCATGCATGACCTTACTCAAAGTAGCCTCCATAGGCTTTTCAAAGGTACCTCACAATAGCTGGACAAATAGCTCACAATAGCTGGGCAAGTGGCTCACAAATAGCTTGGGTGACTCAGTCCCATGCAAGTTACTAAGCTGCTTGGCCAAGTGCCCAAACCCACGCTGAAAGGTTTGGTCAACAGCTTGGTGGTGGAAGAGAGGAGCTTGGTGGTGGCAGAAAAATCCCATAAATAGTAGGCACTTCAAGGCTTAATTCATTCATTCATACACATTACTCTTCACATATACTCTCTCAAATCCGAAATCCTCTCTTCTTCTACACTTTCTTCTTTGTAATTTCTTGGAGAATTTTAACTCCAAAGTAGTTTAGGTAAGTTTATTTTGTAGTTTCTCCTTAGTTCAAGAGGAGAAAGGAGATGGCAAATGTGATACAAAAAAATAATTTTGTAATCTCATTTGGGTCCAAAAGCATCTCATCCTTGGATAGATGGCTCATGCTCCTACATATTGATTTGGAATATGGTATAATGTTATTTCTTCTCTTCTTTTGTATCATCTTTTGAATTCAATACATTCAAGTTATTACTTTTGGTTAAGTTTTGATTCTTTATGAAGTTCTTAATGCAGTTTTAGCTTGATCACCTAAAACTTGATTTAAAGATCCCAAAATGCTTCTTCTTAAAGTGTTGATAAGCGAACTAAAAAGTATAACCCACACCTTAGTTCACTTGCCACATGAAGCATCTATTTGAAGCAACTTATGTTCAAGGTAAAATGATGTTAATGGAGCCTGACATAGGATGTGACAACCTACTCCGACGAGTGGCACTTAACTATTATTTAGTGCATTACATAAGGTTTGAAAATCATCTATCATTCTAGGACACTAGATGAAGGAATTAGAAATGTTGTGTGGAATCAACCAAAAGTATAACACATAACTTGTAATGTTTTCAAAATCAATTGAGTCTAGAAATAATTCCATATTTCAAACCAATTCTATCCTCAAGAATTTGTGCATATTAGTTGTTTATGTTTATTTATTTACGTGTTAAATTTCATAAACAAAAATCAACCCAAAAATATGTTCAAACTTTATTAGTGATATAACATGTTTATAATAATACTCTATTACACAATTCCTTGTGGTTCGATATAACCCTATACTATACTACAATGGAATATTGAAAGAAATGCAAATTTAAAATAGTAAAGTGTGAACTTATAAATTTTATTTGTTGACAAAGAAAGAAACCTTGAATCAAAGTGCATTTTAATTCATAAATTGTATCTTTGTGAAAAGAAAAAATACACAGTCATAATGAGTGATAACAGAAATTCATACTTATTTTTTTATCATTAGTAATTGTAAATACAATTTTATTTTCTCTTTGTATAAATTTATTTTTCCTTTTGTACATCTTTCTTTTAATTTATTTTTCTATTTTGTACATTGAAAAATCAAAAAAGACAAAAAGAAAGAAAAGTCGGAACTAGTGGAGTGAATACCCACTAGTTAAGAAATCTTTATTGTTGTTATAAAATTTTTAGGTGATGTGGAGGTACCCCTCATCAACCTTTTCCAAAGAACAACATAATAGGGATTGGATTGAGAAAGGATTAGTGGCTGGACTTTTCAAAGAACGAAGAAAACTAATTCTTCAAAATTCTAAAAAGGTAAGCTACTCTAATCCTTAAGGTTAAGTATTCACCACACACTTTTTGATGCACGTATTTTATTTTGTGATACTTAAACCTACATCTCCATAAACTTTCTTTAGTTTCCTTACCTAGCAAGAGAAATAAATTTCATGAAAAATTCATGTTATTGGATTGGAATTTGTGTCAATCAAATTTTATTCATGAACATAATGTTTTAGACATTGAAAAATTCATGTTAATTGTTAGACTAACCTCAAGGAAAAAGAAATTGCAAGATCTAATGATTTACACGAAAACAAGTCCAAAAACAAACAGAAAAAAAGGAGTTGTCTCTAAACGCACCACTATCTTGGAGATGATAGTAAAATCAAGGAGAATGGAATTCTGAGTTCTCCAAACAAGTTTGGTTAGTTTTTAATTTCATTTCCTTCAAAATGTTACACAAACTTCCTTAAAATATTTTCAAAATGACTTGAGGACAAGTCAAGAACTCAAATTAGGGGGAAGGAGATGGCAAATGTGATACAAAAAAATAATTTTGTAATCTCATTTGGGTCCAAAAGCATCTCATCCTTGGATAGATGGCTCATGCTCCTACATATTGATTTGGAATATGGTATAATGTTATTTCTTCTCTTCTTTTGTATCATCTTTTGAATTCAATACATTCAAGTTATTACTTTTGGTTAAGTTTTGATTCTTTATGAAGTTCTTAATGAAGTTTTAGCTTGATCACCTACAACTTGATTTAAAGATCCCAAAATGCTTCTTCTTAAAGTGTTGATAAGCGAACTAAAAAGTATAACCCACACCTTAGTTCACTTGCCACATGAAGCATCTATTTGAAGCAACTTATGTTCAAGGTAAAATGATGTTAATGGAGCCTGACATAGGATGTGACAACCTACTCCGACGAGTGGCACTTAACTATTATTTAGTGCATTACATAAGGTTTGAAAATCATCTATCATTCTAGGACACTAGATGAAGGAATTAGAAATGTTGTGTGGAATCAACCAAAAGTATAACACATAACTTGTAATGTTTTCAAAATCAATTGAGTCTAGAAATAATTCCATATTTCAAACCAATTCTATCCTCAAGAATTTGTGCATATTAGTTGTTTATGTTTAATTATTTACTTGTTAAAATTTCATAAACAAAATCAACCCAAAAATATGTTCAACCTTTATTAGTGATATAACATGTTTATAACAATGTTCTATTAGGTAATTCTTTGTGGTTTGACATAACCCTATACTATACTACAATTGAATCTTGAAAGAGATGCAAATGTAAAATAGGAAAGTATTAACTTATAAATTTTATTTGTTGACAAAGAAATAAACCTTGAATCAAAGTGAAATTTAATTCATAAATTGTATCTTTGTGAAAAGGAAAAAATAAATAGTTATAATGAGTGATCTAACTTTACTAACTTTTATATTCTGCAAATAATATTCATTTTCTGTCATTTAAATTCTGCAACTAACATTTATTTATTGCTTTATTTATTTATTATATACCAACCTTCCATAAGGAAGTAGTTCGGTTAACAAAGGAAAAAAAATAAATATCACTCATTATCACTTGTGTTAATTTGCTAAATTCATACCAATAAACCGAAGTTGGAATTAATCAAACAAAGCCGAGATGGTATGAAATTGTTAATAATTCAAACAAAGTCGAGTTGACGAGCAAAGAATCGACCTATCATTAAATAAATCAATCAGAAACTTGCCTCAATAAGTAGCAAGAAAAACTCTTTCAATAGGTAACCCGAATTCCTTGTGTAAATTTGTAAATTCTTTGCATTTGTTTCTCAAATTGAGCCTATGACTATTGAAGAGGCAATTGAGGATGAAAATTGGTCTTTACATATGCAAGAAGAGCTAAACCAATTTGAAAGAAATAAAGTTTGGGATTTAGTCCTTAGACCGAATGATCATCCGATAATAAGCACAAAATGAGTTTTTGGAAATAAACTAGAAGAGTTTGGCTTAATTATAAGAAATAAAACTAGATTAGTAGCTAAGAGATATAATCAAGAAGAAGATATTGACTATGATGAAACATATGCTCCCATGGCAAGGTTAGAGACAATAAAAATGCTTTTAGCTTTTGTATCAATCATGCATTTCAAATTATTTCAAATGGACGTAAAAAGTGCATTTTTAAATGAGTTTATTCAAGAAGAAGTGTAAGTGGATCAACCTCCCGACTTTGAAAATTATAAATTTCCAAATCATGTTTTCAAATTGAAAAAAACGTTATATGGTTTAAAGCAAGCTCATGAAGCTTGCTATGATAGGCTAATGACCCTCCATTTTTTAAAGGGCTTTGCAAGGGGAACAATTGATACAACACTTTTCTTTTTAAAAACCAAAAAGACACTTTATTAGTACAAATATATGTTGCTGATATCATATTTGGTGCTACTAATGATGTTTTATGCAAGAACTTTTCTGAGTTGATGAAAGGTGAATTTGAAATGTCTATGATGGAAGAGCGTACATTCTTTCATGGGCTACAAATCAAGCAAATAGACAATTGAATATTTATTCATCAAACAAAGTATTGCAAAAATCTTCTAAAGATATTTGACATGGAAAAGGCAAAAGAAGCTTCTATTCCAATGGCAACTTCAAGCTATCTTGACAAAGATGAGAAATGTAAATCAATTTAGGTAACAAAATATCGTATTATGATTGGCTCTTTACTTTACTTAACATCTAGTTGGCCCGATATTATGTTTAGTATTTGGATGCATGCTAAATATGAAGCTAATGCTAAAGAATCGCATTTATCGGCTACCAAAAGAATTATGAAATATCTAAAAGGAACATTAAACATGTGATTATGGTATCCTATGGATGCCTCATTAAGCTTAGTATGTTATTCCGATTCTAACTTGGCTGGATGTAAAATGGTTAGGATAAGTACTAGTGGTAACATGTCACTTATTAGGAAGTTCACTGGTATAATGGCATAGCATGAAATAAGCTTGGGTTGCTCTATCAAACGCAGAAGCAGAATACATAGTCGTTGATGTGTGATGTGCTCAAATCTTTTGGATGAAGCAACAATTATTAGACTTTGGTCCAAAACTTGGTCCAATACCTATTAAATGTGATAACACAAGTGCCATTAACTTGTCTAAGAATATCGTTCTACATTCACGCAACAAACATATAGAAATAAGGCATCATTTCTTAAGAGATCAAGTTCAAAAAGGTGATTGTCTGATTGAACTTGTAGAAACATCAAAGAAACATGCATATATCTTCACTAAGACACATCCTAAAGATACCTTCTTCATATTAAGAAGAGAACTAAGAATCCTTGATGAATCGTATCTTAGTTGTTTCTAAGTTTTTCTATAAAAATTCAATGAATTCTTTTTATTCTTTATTCAATGCCTATATTATTTGCTTGAATTCATGACATCCTTGCTTATGTATGTTATTATATGATTAGGTAACCTCATTAGTGATTGATAAGTGTATAAGATAGTTTCTATCTAGTTAAATCTTAACAAACCCTTAGAAAAATCTGAAATGTGTTAAAATCTGTGAAAGTTCTGCATTTAATCGATTACACACCATGTTAATTGATAAACTAGGCATATTTTTAAGCATCTTAATCGATTAAATATCCCTTAATCAATTACCTAGGAATATTTTTAAAACATGTTAATCGATTAAAATGCCCTTAATCGATTACCTGGACATTTTTTTACTACGTTAATCGATTAACACTACAATTAATCAATTAAATAAAGTTCTAGAGACAATGTTATATATGTATTTTTGAAAGTGAAGTGCACCATTGGAGATTGATCTATGTTTTGATGACAACAAACATGAAGACAAACATGAAGACCAACATGAAGACAAGCTTGAAGATCATTCAACATACAACATGCCTAGGACTCAAGTGGCGACTTACTAGACTTAGATTATAATTCTTTATTATCTTTTTAGATGTCTAAGATCCTTGCCATAGATATTGAGTCTAGGTTAGGTAAACCTAGGTGTGAGTCTCACAAGACTTAATAAAGTAATTAATCCATTAAAATGAGACATCATATAGAAATATATGATAATAAGGTTCATGCATTTGAATACATTGATTTTGGGCATTAAAGGTATTATATTTGGAAATTATGTATTGCATGAGCATATATCATATAGGTAGTTCACCATGCATTAACAAGCTGAATTTACAATGATTAATCGATTATGAATAGTGTTAATCGATTAACAGAATCACAGTTTCAACAGAAAACTGAAAAACTGAAAACTATTATTTTCAACAACCCGTTAATCGATTAAATGGGTACTTAATCGATTAACTTGGACTTTAGACAACTTTCTATTTAAACTGAAATCTCAGCATATGTGACATAAGAGTCCAAATATTTTTATATCTTTTTCTCTGTATATTTTCGAGTTAATCACTGTCATATCTAGGAGAAAATATTGCATGTTGCATTAGGAGAAAGATTAGATCATGCTAAGGCTTTAGTTTTC
>NC_032014.1:25717310-25753241 GCF_001865875.1 Lupinus angustifolius
TAGTGTTAATCGATTAACAGAATCACAGTTTCAACAGAAAACTGAAAAACTGAAAACTATTATTTTCAACAACCCGTTAATCGATTAAATGGGTACTTAATCGATTAACTTGGACTTTAGACAACTTTCTATTTAAACTGAAATCTCAGCATATGTGACATAAGAATCCATACATTTTTAAATCATTTTCTTTGTATGTTTTCGAGTTAATCACTGTTATCTAGGAGAAAATATTGCATGTTGCATTAGAAAAAAGATTAGATCATGCTAAGACTTTAAGTTTCATATTCACATTGCATGTTCTTTGAAAAGCTTTCTTGCATCACTCTTGTGTTTCTTGGAAAGAAAAGAGATAGTTTTTAATGATTACATAATTTCAGAAACCTCATGCATGTACATTCATATTAGAATAGGAAGTCTTGTGAGTTCTTGCTTAGGTTTTAGTCTTTGATCTTTATAGAAAATATAATGGTAACATAGCATAGCAGAAAACATAAATGATGTTCATACATTGCTCTAACATAACAAGAAAAACAACAATTTGTCCACAATCACACAACATTACAAAGAGAATTCCTAACAAATGTTCTAAGACTCAGGCTCAATTCTATGTTCTTTGAAAAGCTTTCTTGCATCACTCTTTTTTTTCTTGTTATGTTTCTGCAGTGAAGTTAAGCGCGCTAGACTAAATGCGCTTACACATGAGTACGAGTTATTTCACATGCTTCCTAATGAATCTATATGTAATATGCAAAAACGTTTTACTCATGTTGTAAATCATTTGGTCGCCCTTGATAAAACATTTACTAATGGTGATTTCTCTAACAAAGTTTTGTGGTGTCTTGACAGGAGATGGCAACCAAAGGTAACAGCGATAATGGAATCAAAGAACTTAGATAACATGCCATTAGCTACTCTATTTGGGAAACTCCAAGAACATGAAATGGAGTTAGGGCGTTTGAGACTGAATGAAGAGTCAGACAAGAACGGAATCGCACTCAAGGCTACAAGATTTCAAGAAGATCAAGAAAGTGAGGATTCCAGTTCAGATTCTGATTTGAGGACTTGACTCTCCTATTTGAAAAATTCAAGAAGTATCTCAAGAAGAAAGGAAGGATCCAGAATCTCAAGAAAGAAACCAAGAACTCGACCAAGAAAAGCAAGCTTCCCAAACAAGGCTTCACTTGCTATGAGTGTGAAAAATTGGGCCACATGAAGCATTAGTGCCCGAGCTACCTCAAGAAAGTCGAGAACAAGAAGAGCAACTCTCGAATGTCCAAGTCAAAAGGAGCATACATTGTTTGGGACGATTCCGAGAAATATTCAACTTCAAGCTCATCCGATGAGGAGGAAAATAAAAAAGGTATGCCTTATGACACAAGTGCATGAGAAGTGCACATCTAGTGATGAAGATGATTCTATTGAGGTACATTTCTATACTTCATCATGCTCTAATGTCTCTCCTCCGTACGATGAATTATATGCAGCTTATGTTGAAATGCATGAGGAATTAAAGAAAATTGTTAAAGTAAATATAGATAGAGAAAAGGTTATCTCCTTGCATGAAAAGAAAATAATTGAAATGCAAAAGGAATTAGATGAGCTTAAACTTGAAAATGAAACTCTTGATCTTTTCTATGCATGTGCCTCATGTGATTGCTTTACTTCTAAATTATGTTAACCCACTATATGTGATACTTGTGAGAATTTAAATGCTGAAAATTTTGTTTTGAAAGAAAAACTTTCAAAGCTCACATATAGTAAAAAAACCTTAACACATTGCTTGCTAATATAAGAAACATTGGTAACCGATATGGAATTGGATATAAACATGAACCTAAAAATAGACCATAGAGAAATCTAGTAGTTCATATGCATAAGAAGTCAAATAATAACATGCCTACTTGTTTCTATTGTGGTTCACATGGTCACACATGTACTACATGCTTTAGTAGAAAATTTGGTGTGCAAAGTGGCAAATATGTTTGGGTAAAGAAGGGGCAAGATCCCTTAGTTACTAACAAGAAGGGACCCAAAATAACTTGGGTACCCGAAAGAGACAAGTGAGTTGTGTTTGCAGGTGTGCCAAAGGACATTTGAGCATCAAGGGATAAATCAACAAAAGATGTTCTAGGCACAAGGTTGGTGAGTAGATCAAGGTTATTTTGACCTATCACCAAAGGGTAAGTAAGGTAAGTCTATTAACAAGGTTACAAAATTAATTCTTGATATTGAGTACACTTGAACTAAAAAGTATATGTTATTGTTATACGCAATTCATAACATCTGATATCATAGTAAGTGCTATCAAATGCTTTAACAAGTGGCATCATGACATGTACATCTGTATCAAAGCAAAATTCTGTTTGAAAGTGTCATGTCTATTGTATGCTTGATACCATGTTAAGTGAGTATATGCTAAGTTGTTTGTAAATCTCTAAATTGTACATATTGTCATTAAATGCATGTATGCTTAATTATTGTATGTTTTCATGCATTCTGGCTTTAGAAAGTTTGTTCAAATCTGGAGTAGATAGATTTTTAGGTCGTATCCCTTAGCATGTCTTAGTAAGCTCAAATATGTGCTTAAAACAGTCAACTTTCTGTCATTAATCGATTAACCCTCAGTATAATAGATTAAATGTGTTCGAACAGCTAAAGCTTTTTGAAATAAATCATTTTAATCGATTAAATTTTTTGTTAGTCGATTACCTGGACTCAATTTTTTTTTAGATATTCAATTTTTGTTGTTTTGTGGCTTACGTCTATATTTTTGAGTCAAGTACAATGGTTATAGTTGTACCTTATTTTAGTATTTTGTAACTGTGTTGAACCTTGCTAAATATGTTAAATGGAATTTGTTTTTGCATGAATCTTGAACATGTCTTAATTGTGTATCATAATTGAATGACTGAAATATGCTTTAAAGTGAAAATACCCAACAAGTGCTAACAAGTGACATAAATATATGTTTAATCATTCCATGCCTAATCTGTTTACATAATGGATATGTCATGCAAAATCTGTCTATATTGAGTTTTAGAGTAAAAAATTAGTGCATCTGTTTAAGCTTCTCAAACTGGTTATTGATTATGCTAATAATTAATCAATCAATTACAGTTTTTCAAAATAAATTGCTATATCTCTTCTTACTTTTGACTATGTTAATTAGTTGTTCTTTTTTATAATATCAAATAGGGGAGAAAGGTTGTTTGTTTGTTGTTGTTGATGTATACAGGTTATTAAGGAGAAAGGTTGATGAGAAAGGTTGTTAAATGAGCTTCCGTATTATGCTACCTACCAAGAGTACTTCTCTAAGTAATAAAGGGGGAGAAGAGAAAGGGGAGACCAATGAAAGAGGGAGCAACACAGTTTGAATATCAAATACACAACTTGAACAACCTAAACCTGATCTCTCAACATTGATCATATCATCAAGCTTTTCATCAAACAAAGATTTGGTAGATTTGGTGTGGAGTCTGACATGGAGTTTGTCGTCATCAAAAAGGGGAGATTGAAAGTGAAGTGCACCATTGGAGATTGATCTTTGTTTTGATGAAGACAAACATGAAGACCAACATGAAGACAAGCTTGAAGATCATTCAACATACAACATGCCGACTATTCAAGTGGTGACTTATTAGACTTAGGTTATAATTCTTTATTATCTTTTTAGAAGTCTAAGATGCTTGTAATAGATATTGAGTCTAGGTTAGGTAAACCTAGGTGTGAGTCTCACAAGACTTAATAAAGTAATTAATCCACTAAAATGAGACATCATATAGAAATATATGATAATAAGGTTCATGCATTTGGATACATTGATTTTGGGCATTAAAAGTATTATATTTGGAAATCATGTATTGCATGAGCATATATCATATAGGTAGTTCACCATGCATTAACAAGCTGATTTTACACCAATTAATCGATTATGAATAGTGTTAATCGATTAACAGAATCACAGTTTCAACAGAAAACTGAAAAACTGAAAACCGTTATTTTCAACAACCCGTTAATCGGTTAAATGGGTACTTAATCGATTAACTTGGACTTTAAACAACTTTCTATTTAAACTGAAATCTCAGCATATGTGACATAAGAGTCCAAATATTTTTATATCTTTTTCTCTGTATATTTTCGAGTTAATCACTGTCATATCTAGGAGAAAATATTGCATGTTGCATTAGGAGAAAGATTAGATCATGCTAAGGCTTTAGTTTTCATATTCAAAAATATTTCTTGCATCACTCTTTTGTTTATTCGAAAGAAAAGAGATAGTTTTTAATGATTTCATAATTTCAGAAACCTCATGCATGTATATTCATATTAGACTAGGAAGTCTTGTGAGTTCTTGCTTAGGTTTTAGTCTTTGATATTTATTGTAAAATCCGAGTATTAAATACTCATTCATAAGTCAAAGTGTTTTAATTCAAGGATTAGAAAAATCCTAGTTGCGATTAGGTAAGGTGTTCTTCACAAAGACTTAGAGGTCTTGGGATAAAGAGCGATACCTTGGTTGGGTCCAAATCGCGGTAAAAAAGGTTTTCTTGGGAGGCAGTTTTAGGATAGGTCAAACCAAGGGTGACTAAATTCTTTGGGTTCCAAGAAAGGATCGTTCAAGTCTTGTAATTGGAAGCGTGTCTATGACTATACATTGTGTTCTATAGTGAAGAAGAAAATCTCCCAAGATCAGAACGGGAGGCCTGGTTGTAATTTTGCAGTGGACCATAAAACGAACTGGTTTTGTGCTATAACTTGTTTAATTTTGTGTAAAAATATATGTTATATCATTGCCTGATTTCTCATAACCTTACGTGCAAAAGAGCTGTTAAACAAGATTTTCTACATTTTGTTTTTTTACTGTGTTTAATCGATTATGAACAGTGCTTATTCGATTAACTGTGCAAATGTGCAAAAACCCAAAACGCAGAACTTGAGCTCCACTACACCTATTCAATCCCCCCTTCTAGGTGTATTCTGCCACCGATACATAACAATTTCAAAATTAGAAACTTCAATTGTTTTTCAAGAAATCCTCTAAAACCTCAAATCCTTCATGTTTTTCTCAAATTGAAAACGTAATCGTCTTATCTACACAACCCCTCTAAATGTCAAATTCCATAAGTTTCTTCTCCACATTTTATAACATAGATTTTCCCTCTTTAAAACCTTAACCAAATTCTACCAATCAATTAACCATTAATTAAATTTCCAAAATGAGTGATAGGAGACCCAAGACAGTGAAGCGTGCGATAGGTATGCACATATCTCTTCAGCATCTCGATTAACAGAGAAATACGGACAGTGGCAGTACCTCCTCCACTCAGAGTGTTAAGTGAATATTGGAAGGGATCCTTTCTACACCCTTGCACTACAAGTAGAGCATTTGGCCAAGTTTACCCCCTGGAATTGGAAATTCAAGGTACCAACACATTTTTGGAACTTAACAATAACATTTACTCTTATCTAGTTCGGGAATTTTATGCTAACTTCCAATACAAGGATGGTTAGTGCATTAGTTTGGTTAATGGGAGGCTTAATATTATGAATGAGGAGATTTTCATGGAAGTTGGAGGCAATTGCAACAATGAGCAATGGAATGCTTATGACTCCATGAAGATGTATAAGTCATATCTAAGAGGACCACATTACTATGTCCAAGGTGAGCTTACAAAGGCTAGGTCAATGACAATTAAGTTTAGGCTTATGCACTATCTTATTGCCTCTATATTGGTTCAGCACGATACAAACCATGCTCAACTAACTGAAAATGATTTGAAGCTTATGTATGTTGTCAAGGAAGGTATTATGATCAATTGGCCTCTTGAGATTCTAAAAGTGATGTCAAACATCACTTCGTCTTCCCCGAGATTGCTTAAGTATGGGATATTTATCTCCGTGTCATAGAGTATGTTGGGATTGGCACATCTAATGAGAAGATAATTGTTGTAACTCCCAGATAGCATCTTATTGATGATAGTTTGATGCACAAAATGAACATTTACAAATACAGTGGGGTGTAGATGTATCAAGATGACTATCAAAATACTATTAATATTGATTCAAATGAGGAAGATGATGCAAATCCAACTGAGTATGAGTAAATTACAATCACCCCCTGAGTTTTAGTGAAATTACACAAACCACTCGTCCCTATTAAACTTACACAAACAACCCTTAATTACATACATACATTACACAAACAACTCCTGTATGAGAGATAAGTGTAATTTCTTAAAGAAAAAATGGTAACGAGTGTAATTAAGTTTAAAAAATATGTTATATTGTGAAGACAAATCCAAATAGTATAAGAGTCAATATTTATTCATTATTTTTGGTTCGTTACAGAACCACAACCTGGTGAGGCTCCTAACATGCCTCAAGAACCATCATTTGGTTTGACTCACTTGGATGCCATGGAACAATGCCTAATTGAGTGCATTGATAATTGGATGCAAGTGATGGAAGAAAGGCTCATGGTTGAGTTTCAAAGACAAGAATTAGCAAATAAGGCTCACTTTGATTACCTTAACTTCTTGTTTTCGACCTTTGGTAGCTTTCCAGAACCATCTCCTAGTGGCTAGTCTAGTTAGGGTGATAATAAGTAGTCCTAGTTAGTGTAGTTGTAGGTTGTGTGTTTTGTTAGTAATTGATGTTTATGTATTTTATGACTCATTGTAGTTTGATTTCTATTTTTCTTTGGTTTCAACATATTGTTGTTTTTATTTTGTTGGTTTATTTCTGATCAATGTATGAAATGGATGAAATATTTTTGTAGATCGTGAATCTATTATCATGTTTCTTACTGTTTCATAAATACATTGATATACCTGCTAAATAAATTTTGAACGTTATATGTAATTCCAAGGTAAAATCACGAAATATTCATAAAATTGCTGAAATATTCATTACTTAATTGATTAAACACTTAACATAATCGATTAAGAATAGAAAAATTGCAATTTCACATGTAATTAGGAAATGCTTCATTGAGTAAGACCATTTATAATCGACTAAGACCAGAAAAAAATTGCATTATATCTTTACTTTTGCCTAATATTTCTATGTAACATTGCTTTTAGATCATGCCAAAAGGGGGAGAAAAGTTATTCTTTATGTTTTATAGATTTGATGCAATTCAAGCTTCCGCAAATACAAATAAATCAAATGCACAAAGTGAGAGGGATCAAATCTTAAATCTCAGGAAAATCTGAAAACAAGTTGATTATCATCAAAGAAAGATGCAAGATATGCAAGATTAGTTTGTAATCATAAAAAGGGGAAGATTGTGAATGCAAGTGCGCATTGCATGATTTTGATGAAGATAATGCATTAAGATGTAGATAAAGCCAAATCAACAACAACAACGACATTGAAGACTCAAGTTCAAGCGTCAAGAGGATCAACAGAAGCTTAAGAGTAAATTTTCATTACCTTAGGTCCTAAGATGTTTTGAATGAGTAGAGTTTGAGTAAAGTGAACCAAATGAAAATCTCACATATTAGAATGATGATGAAGGATATGTTGTTTACTTTCATGAATTCATACATGATTTAGATGCATTAACATGCATACATGACTTCATCATTTTGATGCATTAAACAAGTTGGAGCTATATCATTGCAAAATCATGCATTATACATTAGTAAATCATGTTAGAGGTTCATAACATATTAACTATGTTCTTTTCATAAAACAGTTAATCAATTAAGATATTAATTAATCGATTAAGTATTTGTAAATGAGAAACTCATTAATCGATTAAGTTCATGGTTAATTGATTAAGTCGGTTTTAGTTTTGAAATATTGAATATTTAAAGAACGTTAATCGATTAAGTGTGAACATAATCGATTAATACAACTCTCATGAATTTTACAACAAATTTTCAATATCAAATAGAGAGTTTATGAAAAAGTAAGCTAGATACTTCTGACACAAGATAATAGAATAGTTATGAATCTTTGAAGAAATTTTTTCAAGCATTCATCATATTAAAGTTTCTCAAAACCTTTGCATCTCCTAATCATTCATCTTTATATTATGAGATTGTGTGATTTATCAAGAAGATTTGATATTCTGATTTGAGTGTATGTTAGCACAAGAATGGTACAAAATTTCAGTATAAAAGACGAATTATCGAGTTATAATTCATCTCTTAAGGTGTGAGGTATCACCGTTGAGAAAAAGAAGAATTCAGATAAATCCCAATCTAGAAGTTATGAGGCTATCCAATAGAAGCTAGGTCTAAGAGGTTCTTGGTGGAAGATTGTTTATAAAGACATTCAATTTCTTCATGGTGAAAGCAAATCTCCTAAATCAGAAGGAGAGGACTGGATGTAGATTGCACTAGTTGGCAATCGAACCAATATAAAATACATTGTGCCAATTTCTCTTATCCCTACTATTTTATATTTAAGCAATTATCAATTTCCGTTATCTTGAATTGAATTCATATTAGGATTGTTGCATAATTGTCATTGCATGATTAATCATATTAATTGAACTGCAAAAGTGTATGTTAGTATAGAGTGATCATTGCATTTCATTGTGTCAAGAAGAAAATATTTTCAAAAATCTAATCGAGTTAATACTATGTCTGTAGTCAATCGATTAACTGGAGAATTCTATTAATTGATTATGTGATCTTATAATCGATTAAAACCAGTGAAAACAAATGAATATATTTCATAACCAAGAAGTTTTAAATATAAACAAACCCACTTATTCACCCCCTCTAGGTGTGTTAGAACCCTTGTTATCAAACAATGTTCAGAATCGAGAGTTCAAGTCATCCATCATAGTCGAATAAAAAAGGAATAAAAGCCTCGTCAACATCTCTTGAGACATGTTTTGAATAAAAAAGTAGCAATGAATTATCCAGTGCTTAAGGCTTATTTGGTTCATCTGCTTTTGAAAAAAGCAAAATGTACTTTATTACTACAAAAGGAGAGTTTCCACTTCAACTACAAAAGAAGCTTGTTGGTGTTAGGTATCAGTGACAGAATACACCTAGAAGGGGGGGGGGGTTGAATAAGTGTCGCGGTTCCCAAATACCGCTATTGGCACCAAAGCCCTATTCTAGAAAATCACTCAGTTAATCGATTAAAGGACTGCCTTAATCGATTAAACCACAATTAACAGCCAGTTGCCAAATGGCTCAATTACACAATCAATTATAGATTATACAAAAATGATATAGCTGATATATTTGAACATAAATGATCTTTATATGACAATATTACTATACCCAATTATCAGCTACAATGGGCAATTAAAAGCTAGTTAAAACAGTCAAGAGATAAGGGAAATTAACAACCTGCTACAAGGTTTTTATACTGGTTCGTTTTGTGGTCCACTACAAAACTACATCCAGTCCTTCCCCCTGATCTGGGAGATTTTTTTCACTAAAATTGAAGCCAATGTATCTTACATACACACTTCCAATTATAAGACCTTGAACACTACCTTCTTGAATTCTCAGAACCCCTACCTTGGTTTGACCTTACTAATCGCCTAGGAAAACCTTTCCTACGATCCAGCCCCATCCAATAATATGTTCTAAACTCAAGACCTCCAAGTCTTGGTGAAGACTCTCTATATCTCATTGGTGGTACGACACCAAGAGACGACTTTCCTTGTTACACAAAATACAACAAAAACAGAGTAATGTGAAGCACTAAAAGGCTTAAATGTAACAATCAAGAACAATCTAAAAACCCTATACAAATCTCTCAATTACCAAGAATATTTATAAGATCAGAATCATGAAGAACATGCAATTTCTACCCTTAAGAAATCTCTAAACAATAATGAAAGAATCATGCAAGAACAAGATAGAATGATGAACACATTTAATCACATGCAATGGATGACAAGTTAATCCCTAAGCATTATATTATCTCACTCTAATCTCATATGCAATTATCTCTGCCTATATGACATACATTGAACATGAAAATATACAACTTAACAATTCTAAACTGAGTGAATGAAAGATCTAAAATCGTATTTGAAATCTGTTGAAAAAACAGTTTATATAGAAAAGTTATTAAATGCCCTGTTAATCGATTAACGGGCTGTTTGAGAATAACTGAAATCCATTTTTCAGTTATCTGTTAAAATTGTTTTCTCATTAATCGATTAAAGATGTACTTAATCGATTAACTGGCATATTTTTAGTTAAGATATTAAATAGTAAGCTACCTATATGTGATGCTTATCAACTATACATGTTTTACCATTATGTTATGCCTAAAATGCACAAATAACATGTATGATTAATGTATAAACATATAATAAGCTAGATGGCATGTCTGATGCAAATGATATGATAGTTTTTAGAACTTGTGAGATTTGCATCTAGGTTTACCTAACCTAGACTCAAAAACTAAGACATATATCTAATACTCTAGTCTAGACATGAAGCTCTTGAATCTTTGGGATGTTGATTTGTTGAGTTATCTTTAAGCTTTCACCAAGTCCTTTGTCTTCATCAAAACATAGGCAAGCTAAGTGCTATCTTGACACTTTTCACTTTCATCTGGTCACTACTTTTTTAGATTAACTCATTCTCTATCTTCCATGAGCAAACTTCACCAACTATGAAGCATTGAATGCTCAATTCAGACTGAATATGAAACACTAATGGCACTATAGATGTACAAGAGAAAATCAGACTCAAGAGAAGATATGTTTTATTATTTCAAGAAGAAATTCTACCAAAAGCTTCAACGATTATAGTAACAACTATATTGAATATCTCATCTATAAATTGTCTCAAATTGTATAACAAGTATACAACACTAGAGAATACGAGAGAATGATTTGAAACATATTCAAACTCTCATTTATTATGAACATTTTGTTCATCATGTATTAAATAACAGTGAGCTAAAATGAATATTTGTGATTAAACATTTGCAACTTAAATTGTAGTCATCCTCTTTCATTTTTATTCCATTCCATGAGTGTAATTGAAAGACTTGCAAAGTTATAAAACTCTTTGTAACATAAACCATAGTTTAATGTTGAGTCCGAAGATGCTAGGTGTGCAAATAATACTCAATTTTTTGAGCATGAAGAAACTAGGTGTTCACATAATACTTATTGTTCTAATGAGAATTGGGTTATAGTGCATTCGTAGTGCCAACAAGAGACTGAATGTACCTTATGATATTGGATGAACCGATATAAAAACATGAGTCAATCTTCTATATCTTAACTCCTTTTATTTAAGCGTATACAATTTATTTCTAACATGTGGAGTTTTTCTTTGTGATACCAAAATTGTTTTCTCAACCTTCTTTTCAATCATCTTAATATGGTGAATTAACCGTCCAAAACTTCTTTTGTTGGAAACTAGTGTATAAGAACAGATTCGTAGCCATGGAAGGAGTAACTAGCACCAAAAAAAGTACAATGATAAAGGATCCTCAATGACAATACCTTCTTATTAAAATTGAAAATATTATAGTTACTAGAAAGAAAAGAATTAGTAGTTTTTACAATCCACAAACTCAAATATATGAGATATTATAAAGGATGTTACAGGTTATTCATAGTTCTACTAAATATTCTCCTTTTGATGTTGTTTATGTTTTTTATCCTTTAACTCCTCTTGATTTATTTTCTTCACCTAAATCTTCAATATTGAAGCACAAAGATGGTAGGGTCATGGCTGATTATGTGAGGAAGTTACATGAACAAGTGAAGAGTCAAATAGATAGGAGGACTGAAAGCTATGTGATGCAAGCCAATAAAGGAATGAAGAAAGTGGTCTTTGATCCTGGATGTTGGGTTTGGGTACACATGAGGAAGGAAAGGTTTCCTCCTCAAAGGAAGTCAAAGCTTCAACCAACAGGATATGAGCCATTCCATATTGTGGTCGAGATCAATGACAATACTTATAAGTTGGACCTTCCTAGTGAACATATGGGAATTAGTGCAACTTTTAATAAGGTTGACTTATCTTTTTTTGATGTAGGTTGTGATGACTCTAATTCCAGGACGAATTCACTTGAAGAAATATGGGATGATATGAGCCAAATGACTAGAACCAGAGCAAATAAGGCTCAACAAGCCCTAAGCTAGGTTGGACTCCTAATAGAAACAAGCTCCAAATTATTTCATGAAGGATTCAAATTTATGAATTGTATAATCTAAATAGAAGGATGATGATGTGGTTTTTTGTATCAAGACAAGTCATTAAGTTTTTCATTCATTAAGTGAAGAATAACATAAGTGTGACCCTTATGCACTTTAGGTAGCCTACCTTCCTATTTAACACGTGGTTAAAAACTTAGTTGATAGGAATCTTGACTATTTTATGGCGAGAATAAAGTCTTTTAATTCATGTGGGAGTTTCAATCTTGATTTGAAAAGAAAGTGTATCTGCCACATGAAGATGAGAGAGAAGGCGTGTTTTTATGGTTTTGCTGGTTGCCATGAGTATTTAGTGGCTATTAAAGATAGATTTAGGTGTGTTTTATTGTCTTTAGTGTGTGAATAATGTGTGGGATGTGTGAAATGAATAATGGTTGAATGCAATCAACCATAAGTGACTAATTAGTGTCATAACTACGCCATTCAAATGGTGATTTTTTTTTATTCTTGGATGCCTAGAGTTGGCTACCTACACTATATGTAAACGTGAAACACCATGATAAATTCAAGTTTGAAATTCTTTGAAATTATCTTTTGTTAGTGAGCTTGTTTTACTAAGTTCTTGGTTGAACTAATATTATGTTCTTATCAAGAATTCCATAATTCTTGTACCGAACATCACTTAGGCTTAAAAAACAATTCATTGTTTGTGGAACCATTCATTTCACATATTTTCCATATTCTTATTTGCTTATAACATTTCCACAACACTTAAAAAATATCAATCAAACGGATCATAAAAAGGAAACCCAAACCGAATTGGTTGTCATCAAAAGTCTGGCCCGACCCTTGGAGTGTTAGGAACAACTGGTGAAGCAAAATACATCTTTAATGTGGTTCGCTAGGACTCACACAACAACAAGGATGAAAGTGTAATGGACAACTCGAAGTATGGATACATTCATAAGGAACCAAGCTTTGAAGACGACAACATTAATATGTTTGCTCGCGGTAATTGTAGCCTCTCGGGAGAATGGATGACTTTACCAAAGATGGACTGGAGGAGAGTGAAATTCATCCATGAAGTTAGCCACTTTGAATGTGATAGGGTTAGGAGGTGCTATGAAGAAGAGGGTTGTGAGCTCCATGGTTAAGAAAGAGAAAATTGACTTTCTTTGTAGTCATGAAACAAACCTGAAATTAATTAACTGCAACTTATGTAAAATATTAGGGATGGATCTGAGTTTGATTGGGGTTTCCAACCCTCAATTGGCAAATCAGGTGGTCTACTTAGCATTTGGAGAAGGAACAAATTTAAAAAATATCTATTAAAAGTGTGAAAGGCTATCTCAATTTCATTAGTAATTATTCTGATTCTAACGAGATTTTTTATCTAATTAATGTCTATTGTCATTGCAACAACAAAGAGAAGCAAAAGGTTTGGCTTGAACTTGAATAATGGAAGCATGGCTCTAATGGGAAATTGTGGTGCCTTGTTGGGGACTTTAACTCAGTAAAGTCACCCGAGGAGCATAAGGATAGTGAAAAATATCTCCACCTTAAGAAAATGCAGGAATTTAATAACTTCATCCATAATTTGAATATTCTAGATCTTCCTCTTATTAGAATAAGATTCACTTGAGTCAAAGGTGATGGTAGAACTATGATTCTTCTAGACAGATTTCTGATCTATACTTACTAGACCCTTAAATGGCATTTTTTTATTCATAAAGGTTTGAAAAGACATGTCTATGATCACTACATTGTTGTCCTTTCTGATAATAAACAAGATTGGATCATAATACCTTTTAGGGTGATCAATGTTTGGTTCGATGATAAGAATTTTGAAACTTTTGTTGAGCAAAAATGGGTTGAGCTTTTGTCTTATAACTGGAGTATGTTTGCTCTTAAGGAGAAAATCAAGAAATTAAAAGTCATCGTGAAGATTTGGAAAAAAGAGCATTATGGGGAAATAGACAAAAAATCGATGTTGCTTATTGTGGAATCAGCGAGCTTGATTTGATGAGTGAATCAATGGGCCTAAACAAAGAAGAACTTCTGAAAAAAATCTTATCTTCGAGCTGGCTTATGGCAAGCTATGTCAATGCAACATAATCTCCTATTTCAAAAATCTAGATCCAGATAGCTAAAGGAAGGAGATACTAATTCTTAATACTTTCATGGATGAATAGTCGAAGGAGACATAACACTATCCATGGTTTGAGGATTCATGGCCAGTGGATTTTGGGTGTTCAAAATGTCAGACAAGAAGATGGAAATCACTTTAGTTACTTAGCGACTGAAAAATCCGGAAGTGCCCAACACTTCATGGTGTTCCTTTCAAAAAATTAGGTATATCGAGCAATGTTTCTCTCACAACCAACTTTAATGACGAGGAGATACAAAAAAGGTTTTTGGGACAGTAATGGTGGCAAGAGCCCTGTGCGTGATGGCTTTAATTTTAAATTCATCAAAGTCTTTTGGAATATAGTGAAGGTTGACATCATTGTTGTGGTTCGAAAGTTTCACTCCAATGGTAAAATCACTAAAGTTTTCAACTCATCATTCATTTGCTTAATCTCGAAGAAGTGAGTCCTCAACATATGGGGGATTAGAGACTGATCTCTTTGATCGATCGTCTTTACAAAATTCTTGCAAAGTTACTCGCAAATAGATTATAGAAATTGTTAGACAAGATCATCAACAACACTCAATATGTTTTTCTTAAAGACATACACATTCCGTATGGCGTGGTTGTGCCCAATAAAATCATCAATAATGCAAAGAGAATTGGGAAATATTATGACATTTTGAAGATTGATTTTGAGAAAGCCTTTGATTCTGTCTCTTGGAGTTTCATTGACCACATGATATCTCAATTAGGGATTTTCCAAAAATGGAGAGAATGAATAATGGAATGCTTGACCACTAAAACAACCTAAATCATTGTTAATAGTTGTCATACTTAGGAAATTCATCTCCAACGTGGTCTGCGCCAAAGAGACCTCTTATCCCCTTTTCTTTTCCTAATTATGGTAGAAGGCCTTTCTGGCCTCACGAGACAAGCCATTTCGCATGGCCTTTTCAGAGCCTACAAGGTGGATCTTGACATTGTTAATGTCTCTATGCTTGAATTTGTTGACGACGTGATCTAATTTGGTGACTACTTTGGTCAAAATATTTGTGTTTTGAAAAAAATTCTGAGATTGTTTGAGCTTTCTTCTGGCCTTAAAATTAATTTCACCAAAACCGAAGTTGTTAGGTTTGAATGTCAAGGTGGAAAACAATAAAAGTTTTGTTGATTCCCTTAAATCTAAGCTTTCTTCTTATTCCTTTTCTTACCTGGGAATCCTAATGGGCGTTAATCAAAGACGTCCTGAAACTTGGAAACCTCTAATCGAAAGAATCCAAACCAGACTTTCTTCTCGGAAATGAATCAGATTTCTTTCACTAGGCAAATCATCTTGATCAATGATGTCTTATCTGCTCTTCTAGTGTACTACTTGTCCTTTTATAAAGCTCCTCTTGTAATTGTTCGTTCTATCCAAAAGATTCAATGTGATTTTCCCTAGGGAATGGCTGATAGTAAAATGAAGATTAATTGGGTTAAATGAGATATCCATTTATTTAATTTTGCTCTTCTTGGGAAATGGAATTCACGTTTGATTACTGAGAGTGATAGTCTCTAGTGGAAAGTGTTAAGATCTAAGTATGGCTAGGTTATTTCTAATTATTTGGGGGTCGGAATGAGGACTTCCCCTGATTAAAAATTCTACTTGGATCAGGGATTTAGGTAATCTTCCAACTAGGGATCTCGATAACATTAAGTGGTTCTAGAAATGTGTTGTCCATCGTGTAGGGGATGGGAATACTACTAGTTTCTAGAATGAAAACTAGTTGGGGTCTGCTAACGTTTTCACTAGGCTTAGAAGACTCTATAACCCTAGTTTGCTTTGGAACGCTCATATTAATGAGTCAGAGAGATGGTCGAGGGGAAATGGTGGTGGAACTTAACATGCAAATGACAACTTTTTACTTGGTAACTTGAATTAATTAATACTTTTTTGCAAGGCAATTTGTGTTACAGGTAAATACACCTAATTCTTGGGAATGGCGACATTACTAATCCATGCAGTATTCGGTCAGATCTGCTTACAACCTTCTTAGTCAATAAAATCACCAACAAGCACTCAATAACCACCATCTTCATCTCCTTTGGAAATCCAAAGCACCTTTGAAGGTCACTACTTTTGCATGGAGACTTTTCTAGGACAAACTACCAACTAGGGAAACACTTCTCAAGAGGGGGATATGTTTAGCTCATAGAGGAGTACCTTTATGCACCTTTTGCAACAAGCATATTGGATCCTCTCAACACATTTTCTCTTACTACAATCTCACTTATTCAGTCTAGCAACATATCGACAATTGGTTGGACATCAATATTGCTTTACCCCTTGAACTCATTCATCATGTCACTATTCACATGGGCATGGTGAAAGACATGAAATGTTCAAAACTTTGGAGTGTGATTTAGTTAGCTACAATATGTGCTATTTGGTTATCTTGAAATAATCTTATTTTTAACTGGGTTAAGCCTTTTCTTTAGAAAATTCTTGAATCTATGATGGTTAAATCTTGACTTTGGAACAATAGACAAATGAGCAAACATTCACTAAATTATTCCCACTAGTTAGCTAACCCCTAGTATATCTCAATATTGACTTGTAACTATTTCATGTTTATCTTGATATTATGCACTTTTCCCTTTTGAAACTTTTGTGACTCTTATTTTAATTTAATAAAACTTACCTTTTGCTTATAAAAAAGTAGAGTGTCGACAACAACAAATATTCCTATAAGTTATTCAAAGATTATGATGTTATCGAGTAGTCTTTTAAAGTTTGTTTTTTCCATCAATTACATGTTGAAATATTAGAACCTTTTAAATTTTTAAACTCCTCGTGTCATTAACTAAGTTTTAGAATTACAATATGACATTATGTTATACTTTTGAACGATTTTTCCCGTAACATAATCTAAAATATACCTTAATAATAAGAGAACGAGATGAGTTTAATGGAATCGTGTTATTTTTCATTTACATTATTCATCACCATAATTCATACTTAGGAATTTTATTTAAGAGTAATTAGTATATGATATATAAATGATGATGGTGTAAAACATTTTTATGAACAAACTTTGTTATGGAACAAGATTATCCGATGGAAAATTAAGGAAAAATGATTTAAAAGATAAACACTCAGTATAATATATTTGCTATTCAAACCGTACATAAAACATCAATTTAGCAGCTTTTGTGAGTGTTGTGTTTGTCAGCACAATAGAATGTATGGTTATATTTTACAATGCTTTTTCAAGAAAATACCGTAAAATCCTTAAAAATAACAATGATTTCTTGAAAAAATGTTGTAGAATAATTATATAGGACAATGCAAGCACTATTGTATATATAGCAAATCTACAACGCTTTATTGAGCAAACGCATTTGCTAAAAAAGCAACATAATTTTCTTGAGCAAGCACCGTCTTTTACAATTTCCTCATCTTAGTCTTTGACCAAAAGAGAACAGACTGTACCATTATATTTTAAAATTAAAGTATCATTACAGAATTATATTATAATACTTTAACAAACATGGTTGAAACCAACATTTTTACCATTATATAATAAATATGGCTAAAACAATGCCATTATATCATTAAGAGTATAGCTGAAACACAAATTTGTACAGTAGAACTAAAACTATGATAGTTAATAATGTCTTTATACAAAATACAAACATGGCTTGCCAGAAAAAAAAATCTAGTAACTAGTGCTCCATCTTCTAAGATAGATGTACACCTGAAGAACACAGCACAAACCTTACTGAACAAAATCACTACAAAAGAAATCCTGGAATCTTAAAATAGAATAATAGAATATCTTAACATTGCATAAGGTAGAGTAACCTACCTATTAGACAATATGTAGGACATAGTTAGTTCATTCTTCCTTGAGCTTACTAAACACAACCTTAATGGATGTCAAGCATTTGAAATCACATATTATCTCAATCATTTGAGTTGTTTTTGGCATTGTTCATATCTCTCATGAACGCTTTATTTGTATACAATTGCTTGAAGTTTGTGCAAATATCTTCAAGGGAAGATGTTTGAAGTATCTTTAGAATGAACTTTTGCTTTACACCGAACGTCTTTGACACCTTTGTTTCGACACATTTTCATTCACTTTAGATTGTTTATTTACCTAAAAATTTCGAATTAATAGGTCACTTATTGATCAATTAATACAATATCCATGAGGAATTAATGTATTATACAAAATCATGTTGACATATCTTAAGATCTAGAACTAGAAGGTGCATTAGCCAAGCCACATAAGCACCTATCACACCTTAGTATTGGTATTCTTAATAGGTATCGGCAGTAATGTATCACCATTAGGGCTATAATGTCAAATCCAATTTTCACATGATTGGGGAAGTTGTGCATTATATTGCATAGTATGTGAAAGATTGTGCATTTTACCAATACCAACCAAGCACTTTAATAGGGTATCCATATATAATTTGCATGGCATGACACCCTAAAATATAAATTCAAGCCTATCATTCATTAAGTATTACGAGTTTAGACCAAAATACATATACATTCACTGAACAATATAATATACAAAACTTGGGTCAATTCAGAAATTAAATTGTAAACTAAATTACATGTATTAAGAAATTACCTACAGAATACTATAATTGGCAAAGATCTTTGTAAGCGTTCTATCTTTTTGAAACGCAACTTTGGTACAAATCAAATAGGGTTACATGATGAAAGTCCAAGGTAAGATGCATCCACAAAGTAAAACAAAACATATAAGAGATAGTTACCTTTAGGTCAAAAGTAAATGGTTTCTTGCCAAAGTTGACACGCTCCCTGTTAGAGATAAATGAAACACAGTTCTGAAGAAAACAGAAGTGCTATGTGATGTAAAGTAGGGGCATAGTGAGGATGGAAATAGAATAGGAAATAATTAATGTAAATGAAGTGCCCAGGGTAAGGAAGAGAATATTCTCTTTATTAAGGCTATGAACAACAATGGTTGGGAAAAAAGGAGGGTTGATGTTGATGTCTTTGGAAACTAATGAAGGAAAGTGGCCAAGGCAAGGCCTGGCCAAGGCCAAAGTTGGCTAGCCAAGACTAGGTCAGACATAGGCCATTAACGTGCAAAAATAAACTAGAGACTAGGCCATGATCGTGCCAGAGATCAAGCCATAGGAGCCATGACCGTCTCAGTCAGTAACAGGCGCAGAAGGCAGCATCAGGCGCACAAGGCAGGCCAGGTCCCTAGGCCTTTTCCAAGGGCTAGGACAAGCCAATTCCTAATGGCCTGTTTGGAAGGATGAATTTTATAGCATACCATTTTTCACAGGTCTAGAATTATGTTAGGTGTTTGTTAGGTAGTTTTGGTTAGTTATTTTCCTTTTGCTTCCTTAACAGACTACCTTTTTAAACAAGTATATAAGGATGTAATCTTGTTAATTATCAATCAATGAAAACAAATATGTCTTCTCTGTTCATTCAATTGATTCTAATAGAAAACACTAATAGAAATTGATCCCTTTCAAGAATCAAAGTACTAGAATCACCAAACACTCCTTGACCAAACCAAAATGAATGAAAACGAAAAGAATGAAGAATATGAATATTAATGCTTCTTATTGAATTGAAAAACCGAATTGATAATTTACATTAAAAAAAACTAATAGAAATTTATATAAAAAACAAAGTAACTAAATTCCTGACTAACTCTATAACTTATGTACATGTGTCATTACTCAACTAATTGATTTACAGAATGGTTGATTATAGTACACATAATGTGCCTTCTATCGCATCTCCTGGTTGCTGCCCAGAATTCTGACACAGGTTTTGGCACATGGCATCAGGATTTTTTGTTCAACTAGGTGACCCACTTGACACGGTCACATGGCATGCTGTCTCGGTCAGTTGTTTATCGCCTGACATGGTCATCTAGCGTCCTGACTTATTATTTGGTGTAGTCATGTGGTTTGTTGTGTTGCACGATGGCTCGGCTATTTGGCATGATGTCTACATCATCATGGCATGGTCTAGCCTGCTATTAGTTAGGTAATGCATATCGTTATTTGTGGCTAATACCCCTTACAACACAACCTTCGACATATATGTTGAGGAGACCCAAATTGGAACAAATAGATGAGTAAAGTTCAGGGCCTAAAGGTTTGGTGAAGGCATATACCAATTGAAGATGTGGAGGAATAAGTATGAAGATCTTGCTCCTAACTTTGGCACGGTTTCGATAAAGACACCAAGATCATCAAAAAAGTAAAAGGATGAAGACCTTAAAGACATAGAAGATCAAGCATCAAGATTAAGTAGATTTTAAGTCTTCGATAGGTACTTCTATACTTAAGGTCTAATATATTTAATAGCAATACTCTTAAGTGAAAACAAAATTTTCAATTAATTGGAAACTCTTAGACAAAAAGAAATCAGTTTTTAAAATGCTAAGTAATAAGTTATTTGACCTGAGCAATAGATTATTAGACCCAAGTAACATGTTACTTGGACTTTGTGATAGTAAGTAACATGTTACTAGGACTGAGTAACAGATTACTTGGACTGTGTGACAGTAAGTAACAGGTTATCGGGACTGGGTAACAGGTTACCAAACTTTGTAATGAGTTACCCAGCAGAAATAACACAGAGTAACTGATGATTACGCAGTTGAGCAAAAGCTTGGGTAATCGGTTACAAAGAGTTGTTGGATTAGACTTTCAAATCCAAACTGAACAATTTTCATCCAAAACGAATGAGTTCCATTCTAATCGAGTTCTATCTTCACATAGGGGTATAATCATTGGTTAGAAACCTATTTAAAGGTCTTGAATCACTTGTTTCGTAATAAATTATTTCACACAATTTTCACATACAATTATATACACTTGTTTATACAACCAGAGTTTGAACTTTCATGTATGTCTAAAGTTGCACACAAGTCTTTGTCTAAAGTTTTTCAAACTTAAATATAGAAGAGCATTGTATACTGATTATAGAAAGATTTAAGGGATTGCAAGTTATAGTTTTTTCATATCTTGTAAGGCAACTTTGCCCTACTCAATTTCTACAAATATCTTGTATTTACTGTTCACCATAAAGTGTGGTGGAAAGGGGAAGAATGTTTGCTTAAAATTGGTGTACTTCTAAGTGGTGAGGTATTTGTCAGCGTGTAATGTACTGGTAGTCTCAGGGTGAGATTTGAAATTACAACTCAAAATATCAATGGAAAAATCTCTTGTGTGGCAAGAGTACTGGATGTAACCTTTAGTGGACTAGAAGATAAACGAGTATAAAAATCATTGTGTAATTTCTCTCTTTTCCTTACTCTCTTATTTTTCTTTTTTTACTTGGATATTTTTATGCACATTTTTCCGCTACAACAAACTCTATTTTTATAGCAGAGAAATTCATCCTTGTGTACACAATTAATTCATCTCCCTCTTAGTTGTCATCTTATACTTATAATTGGCACTAGCACTTAGTTTGGGTAAGATACTCCCAAGATCCTAACACTTTAGCTGGCTTTTAAGTCTTTTTCTAAGAGAAGTTCTAATAATAATAGACCTCCAAGTTTCATTGGAGAACATTATGCATTCTGGAGAACTAGAATGAGAATCTTCATAAAATCCCTAGACTTAGATAATGGAACTCAATAGAAGAATGTCCATTTATATCCTACATGGTTGTTAATGGGGTTATACAACCTAAACTAAAATGTGCATGGACCAATGAAGAGAAAAATAGATTCCAATACGACCTTAAAGCCAAAAATATTTTAACATCGACTCAAGGAGTAAAAGAATTATTTAGAGTGTCAAGTTGCAACTCATCAAAAGAAATTTAAGACACTCTAGAAAGGATACATGGAACCGAAGAACTACAAAGGTCTGCCACAAATAGTGAACCAACAACATCAGAGCAAGACTCCACATGCTCTAAATGCAGAAAACAGATCATATTCAATATGATTGTCCAGCCTTACAAAATCAAAATGCTTTCATAAGAAAGAAGGACAAGAAGTGGAGAAAATTCGATATTGGTTCAACTTCAGAACTAGAAATTGAGGAACAAACACATCTTTCATTGATGGTTTCACATAAATTGCATGAAAAACATGTTAGACTCTCTAAAAATATGCATTAAATAGAAAAATACTATAAAATCCTAATGAAATGATGATTGGGTGAAATGTCAAACGTTTACTTCTCTTGAATTAATGATTAAAATTTTAAATCAATAGATAGTTAATTTCAAAGAATGTACACACAAGTTAGAAAACTTGTTAAGCAATCAAATGCATGAAAATAGTTGTAGCAAATTAGGCTAATGTATTAAAAGACAAACAAGTAGAGTGAAGAAAACCATTTTTATAAAATCAAGTATTTCTTGTAAGCATAATCATGTCACAAAAATTTATAACAAGAAATCATTCTAGGTTCTTAAATGGAAAATGCATAAACCTAGTTGTTTTTATTGCAATTTAATAGAACATACATCTAACACCTTTTATATTGGAAAATATGCCATAACCAATGGTCAATTTAAATGGGTTGAAAAATGTGTTATCCCTGCAGGACCCAAATCACATTGGTTACCTAGGAAATCTTTATAATTTGTTTTGTATGAGTGCATGAAAGCTATAAGAAAATTGTGGTATCATGACAAGGGCTGTTCAAAGCACATAACATGAGGTGATTCTAATTTTATAATAATCTTCAAATAAAGGCTCTGTTATCTATGGAGAGATCAACTGAAGAAAAATCATTTGTATTGGTAAAGTTGGTAATCTCTTTTTTAATGCATCATTATAGTAACATCCATACAGATGATCTTAATTAATTAAGCATGAACTTGTTGTTTGTATGCCCAAAAGGGTAAACAAACAAACTATAAAACTACTTTTCACATGTACATGCTAATTAACTATTCAAAATGGATGTAAAGAGCCTGATATGATCGTCTAACAAGCGTTTTATTTGAAAAATGCTTTATCAAAGGAAAGGTTGACACTACATTATTTATTAAGAAAATAGATCATCATACTTTACTTGTTCATATTTATGTTGATGATACTATTTTCAGTTCTACTAATGAGTTATTGTATAGTGATTTTGGTAAGATGATGCAAGGAGAGTTGGAGATGTCCATAATGCGAAAGTTAAATTAATTTCTTGGACTTCAAATAAAACAACTCATGGATGACATATTTGTTAGTTAATCCAAGTATTGTAGGAATCTGTTGCCACTCCAATGAGTTTTGGAACATACATCAATACTAATGAAGCAGAAAAATGCATTGATATTTCTAAGTATCAAGGTATGATCAACTTCCTTCTTTATCTTATTGCAAGTAGACCTGATATCATGTTTAGTGTCTGTCTTTGTGCAAGTTATCAATCAAAATCCAAAGAGTCACATCTTGTTTATGTTAAGATAATAATGAAATATTTGAAGAGCACACTTGAAGCAAGCATTGCTAAATGTATAAATGTATGACTTTTAACAGCACTCACTAAAGCAAATATTGTTGAATGCGTGACTTTTAATAGCACTCACTGAAGCAAGTATTGTTGAATGTGTGAATGTATGACTTTTAACAACGTTCACTGAAGCAAGTGTTGTTGAATGTGTGACTTTTAACAACGCTCATTTAAGCAAGTGTTGTTGAATGTGAGAATGTATGACTTTTAATAGTGCTCAGTAAAGCAAGCATTGTTGAATGTGTGAGAAATAACAACGCTTGCTTTATTGAGTGTTGTTAAATCTTTGAATCATACATTCAACAATGCTCATTGTAGGAAATGTTGTTGAATGTATATCCACATGTCATATTGAACGACACTTACTTCACTGAGCGCTTCTGATTCCCTAATGTCTTACATTTAACAACATTCAACACATGAGCATTGTACGATGGACGTTGTTAAATTTCAATTCTGGCGTAGTGGTGGTACTTGTCATATTCTAGAAAATGCACTAATCTCTTGATCTTATAAAAAACAAGCTTGTATTGCTCTATGTACTGCTGAGGTAGAATACATTACAACATGTAGTTGTTGTACCCAATTTTTCTGACTTAAACAACAATTACGAGATTATGGCATGGACTTAGGATGCATTCCCTTGAATTGTGACAATACTAGTACTATAAACCTCACTAAGAATCCAAAGATGCATTCCCGAACCAAGCATATTGATGTAAGGCATCACTTTCTTAGGGACCAAGTTCAAAAAAAAGATGTACTCACGGAATTTGTTGATACATATGACCATGTAGCAGACATCTTTACAAAACCTTTGGCTAAAGAAACTTTCTCTAAGATTAGAAGACATAGGCACCCTTGATGAAGCTAACCTATCCTAAATGTGTTCATATGCTTATATGTTTGCTTCATTAACCGATTACAGGATGAAACAATATGTAATGGTAACTGATTACTCTAGAAAGTAACTGATTACTATGGAGAGTAACTGATTACTCAAAGAGAATTTTATGAAACTAGGCATTTACACTAAATGTAGTAAATTACTCTATGGTGAGTAATTGATTATGGCTTCTCTTAAATCCTCAAAACCTAGAATTTCAAAATCTCAATTTTATGGCTTCTTCATCAAGAACCAAGAAGCAACATAGCAATGCATCTCAAAGAAAGCAACCAACTTTTAGAGGCTAATCCGTTGTATTTGGCACGCCTTCTTGCAACTAATGAGCAATGAACCGTGTTGACAAAATATTTTCTAAGAAGACCTATTTTTGCTCCTAAGTATGGTAAGCTTCGCTATTTTGAGTATGATGATTTCATTTTCCCCACCCTCCTTATGGAACAAAATCTATTTATATTCTACAAAGAACATTGTGCCTATTACACTGAACTTGTGCGAGTATTTTATTGCAACCTAAAATTAAGATGAAATAAGTTGTTCTCCTCAATCAAAGGAAAAGATATAGCCTTGGACTTGAGGACTTTTAGCTCAATGTGCCAAACATACCATGTACGAGTGTCATTGTGGGTTTGGTGTTCACTATGATTGGGAGGCGTATGATAGAAAAGAGTTCTACTACACTATGTATGGATTCTATAAGCTAGAAATTGAAATGCGTAAGCAAAGGCCATTAGGTGAAACTATTAAGAGTAGAGATATCATATTTGTAGAGAATCTCAATCTAGAAGATTGTTTGCTTCATTACCTTATAAGCTATGTTATAGTTCCTAAATATTTAAATCATTCACAAATTAGCGATATAGAACTACAACTTATGTATGCTCTTAAGCAAAAAAAATCGATAAATTGGGATTTGATGGTAATGCAAAAAATATGGTCTTTAGAGATACTCAGAGCCCCTTACCTTATGCTATAATCATCACTGCCATACTTGAACATTTTGGTATGTCCATTGTTGGATCGTCACAGATCCTAATGATATGATTTACAAGCATCGAAGTGATCAACAAATGGCTCATATGGAAAATCCTTATGTTGACCCTCCTGGACCTCAACCCTCTATAATCCATGCCGAGTCATCTTCATCTACTGCCATGCCTACCAATTAGATGATCATGAATGAATTATTCTCGCTTCGAGGCGACATCACTACAAGGATGAATTCCCTTGACGCTAAGAATCAACAAGTCCAAGTTGAGCTTAGAAGTTTATCTAATCAACAACATGGATCTTGAGAGTTGGAGATGTCCATAATGCGAAAGTTAAATTAATTTCTTGGACTTCAAATAAAACAACTCATGGATGACATATTTGTTAGTTAATCCAAGTATTGTAGGAATCTGTTGCCACTCCAATGAGTTTTGGAACATACATCAATACTAATGAAGCAGAAAAATGCATTGATATTTCTAAGTATCAAGGTATGATCAACTTCCTTCTTTATCTTATTGCAAGTAGACCTGATATCATGTTTAGTGTCTGTCTTTGTGCAAGTTATCAATCAAAATCCAAAGAGTCACATCTTGTTTATGTTAAGATAATAATGAAATATTTGAAGAGCACACTTGAAGCAAGCATTGCTAAATGTATAAATGTATGACTTTTAACAGCACTCACTAAAGCAAATATTGTTGAATGCGTGACTTTTAATAGCACTCACTGAAGCAAGTATTGTTGAATGTGTGAATGTATGACTTTTAACAACGTTCACTGAAGCAAGTGTTGTTGAATGTGTGACTTTTAACAACGCTCATTTAAGCAAGTGTTGTTGAATGTGAGAATGTATGACTTTTAATAGTGCTCAGTAAAGCAAGCATTGTTGAATGTGTGAGAAATAACAACGCTTGCTTTATTGAGTGTTGTTAAATCTTTGAATCATACATTCAACAATGCTCATTGTAGGAAATGTTGTTGAATGTATATCCACATGTCATATTGAACGACACTTACTTCACTGAGCGCTTCTGATTCCCTAATGTCTTACATTTAACAACATTCAACACATGAGCATTGTACGATGGACGTTGTTAAATTTCAATTCTGGCGTAGTGGTGGTACTTGTCATATTCTAGAAAATGCACTAATCTCTTGATCTTATAAAAAACAAGCTTGTATTGCTCTATGTACTGCTGAGGTAGAATACATTACAACATGTAGTTGTTGTACCCAATTTTTCTGACTTAAACAACAATTACGAGATTATGGCATGGACTTAGGATGCATTCCCTTGAATTGTGACAATACTAGTACTATAAACCTCACTAAGAATCCAAAGATGCATTCCCGAACCAAGCATATTGATGTAAGGCATCACTTTCTTAGGGACCAAGTTCAAAAAAAAGATGTACTCACGGAATTTGTTGATACATATGACCATGTAGCAGACATCTTTACAAAACCTTTGGCTAAAGAAACTTTCTCTAAGATTAGAAGACATAGGCACCCTTGATGAAGCTAACCTATCCTAAATGTGTTCATATGCTTATATGTTTGCTTCATTAACCGATTACAGGATGAAACAATATGTAATGGTAACTGATTACTCTAGAAAGTAACTGATTACTATGGAGAGTAACTGATTACTCAAAGAGAATTTTATGAAACTAGGCATTTACACTAAATGTAGTAAATTACTCTATGGTGAGTAATTGATTATGGCTTCTCTTAAATCCTCAAAACCTAGAATTTCAAAATCTCAATTTTATGGCTTCTTCATCAAGAACCAAGAAGCAACATAGCAATGCATCTCAAAGAAAGCAACCAACTTTTAGAGGCTAATCCGTTGTATTTGGCACGCCTTCTTGCAACTAATGAGCAATGAACCGTGTTGACAAAATATTTTCTAAGAAGACCTATTTTTGCTCCTAAGTATGGTAAGCTTCGCTATTTTGAGTATGATGATTTCATTTTCCCCACCCTCCTTATGGAACAAAATCTATTTATATTCTACAAAGAACATTGTGCCTATTACACTGAACTTGTGCGAGTATTTTATTGCAACCTAAAATTAAGATGAAATAAGTTGTTCTCCTCAATCAAAGGAAAAGATATAGCCTTGGACTTGAGGACTTTTAGCTCAATGTGCCAAACATACCATGTACGAGTGTCATTGTGGGTTTGGTGTTCACTATGATTGGGAGGCGTATGATAGAAAAGAGTTCTACTACACTATGTATGGATTCTATAAGCTAGAAATTGAAATGCGTAAGCAAAGGCCATTAGGTGAAACTATTAAGAGTAGAGATATCATATTTGTAGAGAATCTCAATCTAGAAGATTGTTTGCTTCATTACCTTATAAGCTATGTTATAGTTCCTAAATATTTAAATCATTCACAAATTAGCGATATAGAACTACAACTTATGTATGCTCTTAAGCAAAAAAAATCGATAAATTGGGATTTGATGGTAATGCAAAAAATATGGTCTTTAGAGATACTCAGAGCCCCTTACCTTATGCTATAATCATCACTGCCATACTTGAACATTTTGGTATGTCCATTGTTGGATCGTCACAGATCCTAATGATATGATTTACAAGCATCGAAGTGATCAACAAATGGCTCATATGGAAAATCCTTATGTTGACCCTCCTGGACCTCAACCCTCTATAATCCATGCCGAGTCATCTTCATCTACTGCCATGCCTACCAATTAGATGATCATGAATGAATTATTCTCGCTTCGAGGCGACATCACTACAAGGATGAATTCCCTTGACGCTAAGAATCAACAAGTCCAAGTTGAGCTTAGAAGTTTATCTAATCAACAACATGGATCTTGATGATGATAGTGACGAGTTGAAGTCTTAGATTTGTTGTTTAGGAATTGCTAGTTGTTGTTTGATGTTGTTTAGTCATTGAACTTGTTGGATTTTTAGCTCTATAATGTTTAACTTTTGTTTACTTTATGGTGTGTATGAACCTCTTTCACTTTAATTTTTAAAAATGCTATGTTGATTTACTTGATTATATTGTATTATTGCATTTATATCATATGGTTCATATAAATTATTCTGACCTTGGCTTAGCTTAAACATAAGTCAAAATCATATCTAATACCTTTTTTGTTGTATATATGTATATATTGTGTTGGAAACTTAGATTTTCCTTCTTTTTGATGAAGTCAAAAGAGGGAGAAAAGTTGAAGTTGTGTTTTCTGTCTAACAAATTTCAGGCACTTACTTAGAAACAAAGGAGGAGCATAGGAGGAGCATAGGAGGAGCATACTCAATTTAAATTGTAAGACGATGTTGAGTTGGACCAGGCTGTGACTGCGGAGCCTCCAATCACTAGGGAGTTCCATTGTTACTGGGGTATAGGAAGAGTGAAGAGCCATAAGTGAGATACCACATCTTGAACAAAAATCTTAAGACATTAGTCCCATGGCCTTTTCTACTTATAAACTCTTTCACTCCTCCCTGCATATCCAATATGAGATTTCATACTTGAATAAACCCAAAAGTCTTCCCCTCAAGTGTGGGTACCACACACTTTCCAGTCTGCTCCCCCTTAAGTCCACCATGTCCCAGTCGAACCGACTCTGATGCCACTTGTTGGACCAGACCATGACCAAGGAGCCTCTAATCACTAAAGAATTCCATTGTTACTGGGGTATGGGAAGATGGAGAGCCATAATTGAGACACCACGTCTTGAACCAAAACCTTGAGACATTATTTTCATGGGCCTTTTCTACTTATAAATACTTTCACTCCTCCACGCATATCCAATGTGAGATTTCACACTGGGATAAACCCAACATGTTGTATGCTGAAATCAGAAAACACCATCTTTCAAGACGATATTGGTTTGTCATCAGAAAAAAAGGAGAGATTGTGAAGAATGTCTTACTCCCGATCTTGGCACGGTTTCGATGAAGACACCAAGATCACCAAAAAGAAATAAATGTAAGAAAGCCTTGAAGATATAGAAGATCAAGCTTCAAGATTAAATAGATTTTAAGTCTTCAATAGACGCATCTATCCTTAAGTTCTAATATATTTAGTAGCAATGCTCTTAAGTGAAATTTTTTTTAAATGAATTGGAAACTCTTAGACAAAAAAATCAATTTTCAAAATGCTAAGTAATGAGTTACTTGAATTGAGTAACAGGTTCCTTGGACTGTGTGACAGTAAGTAACATGTTATTGGGACTGAGTATGAAGTAATAGGTTACCAAAATGAGTAATGTGTTTCACAATAAAAATAACACAGAGTAATTGGTTACTCTAAGGAGTAACTGATTACTTAGTTGGACACTAAGCTTGGGTAATCGGTTACAATCTTCAGTAATTGGTTCCAGAGAGTTGCTAGACCAGACTCTGAAATCCAAACTGAACAACTTTCATACGAAACGAATGAGTTTCATTCCAATCAAGTTCTACCTTCACATATGAATATGATGGCTAGTTGGAAGTCTATTTAAAGGCCTAGAATCGCCCAATTCGTAATACCTTTCTTTCACACAACTTTCATATTCAATTCTCTATACTTGTTTATGCAACATGAGTTTTTAATTTCATATTTTTCTGAAGTTGCACAAAAGTTATTGTCTAAAGCTTTTCAAACTTAAACTATAGAAGAGCAATGTATATTGAGTATAAAAATAGTCAAGGGATTGCATGTTATAGCTTTTTCATATCTTGTAAGGCAATCCTTGTCCTTCTCAATTTATTAAAATATCTTGTATTTACTTTTCACCATAGGGTGTGGTGGAAAAAGGAATAGTGTTTGCTTAGAAGTGGTGTGCTTCTAAGTGTGAGGTATTTTTTAGTGTAATGTGATAGTAGTCTTAAGGTGAGATTTGTAATTACAACTCAAAATATCAGTGGAAAAATCTCTTATGTGGCAAGAGTATTAAATGTAACCTTCGATAGACTAGAAGACGAACCTGTAAGACTGAGATGTCAACTAAGAGGAGGGGGGTAAATTAGTTGTTTAAAACTATGACTGATTTTTCTGCATATTTCAAGAGTTAATAGCAGCGGAAAATGATATGCATAAATAATCAAGTAAATTTAAGGAGATAAAGGAGAAGAGAGCATACAGATGTTTTTATACAGGTTCACCTTCTTGTCCAGTGAAGGCTACGTCTAGTACTCTTGCAACGCAAGAGATTTCTTCACTAGATATTAAGAGTAGTAATTATAATTTCTCACCCCGAGATTCCCTTGTACCTTACTCACTCTCTAACACCTATATCACTCTTTGGAAAACACTCTTTCCAAGTGACTCTATCTCCTTTTTATCACACTGTTGTGAAAGAAATTAATTCAATACTTTGAATGAAGAAAATGGTTAACAATGGCAATGGATTGCCTTTACAAGATTTTGCAATTATAAACTCTTGCAATCCAATAACTTGATGTATACTTTAGTACTAATGCTCATACGATTTGAATAACTTGCAATAATACTGAAGGCAACTTTGCGAATCAAGTTCTGAAAGTTACGAACAAGTTGCACCAAGTGTGGAACAAGTATTTCATAAAATTGTAGTTTGAGTAAGTGATTTCAATATGAGTTATGTTATTTATATGTGTATGTATGAAGTGAGTTTCAAAGCCTTTATATTGACTTTCTAATCAACAATAATACCTCTATGAAAAGGTAGGATTTGTTAGAAATGAAATCATTTCGTTTGGGTTGAAAGTTGTGTGGTTTGAATCTGAAAACTAGTGTAACAACTTTCAATAATCGATTACTTAATCTATGTAATCGATTACCCATCAAGTTAGTTCAACTGTGTAATTGATTTTCACAGGAAGTAATCGATTACTCAAAAGGTGTAATCGATTACTCAACTTTTTTATCCAACTGGGTAATTATTTACCATGTTGTGTAATCGGTTACCCACATGGTGTAATCGATTACCCTGATCAATTTTTGTGGGATAACTTGTTTCTTACTCATGTAACTTTTTACTTAGTATTGGTAACCTGTTACTTAGTCAAAGTAACCTGTTACTTAGATCTAGTAACCTATTACACAGTATTTTGAAAATTGTTTTCATTTATACTTTGTGTTTATCAATTTTCTTTTAAAATACTTTTGAGCATTACTACTAAGTCTACAAATTAGAGTATAAGGATAAAAGTACCTAAAGACTTATATTATAATTTCTTGAAACTTTATCTTTATTGTATTCATAAGTATTCTTCCTTTTCTTCTTTTATGTGATGTTGGTGTCTTCATCAAAACCTTGTCAAGGTTAGGAGCCAGATCTTCTTCACAATATCCCTTTTTTTGATGATGAGAAACCAATATCTTCTTGACAGTGTAGTTTTATGAGAGTATCATACATATATATATATATATACATATCATACGATATATAGCAAGCATGAAGGTAATCATAAAAGTAATATCGCATAGCAGAAATTTAAAAGATGTTCAAACATTGTTTAAATCATAGTTAGAAAAATAGCAAAAAAAGAGCAAAATGTTCACAATCATGCAACATTACAAACATAATTCCTAGACAAACAGATATCTAAGATTCAGGTTCAGCGCTATCGTCATCAAGGTCCATGTTATTTATCTTATAAGAAAGACGTTGAAGTTCGAATTGGACTTGTTGATTCTGAGCGTCAAGAGCATCCATCCGATTAGAGGCTCATCTGGTTTGTAGGCATGGGAATAGATGAAGAAGACTCAGCATGAAACTCAGAAGTTTGTTGTTCATGAGGGTTGGTAGAGGCATTCACACTAGGATTAGCAAGTGCAACCTGTCTATCACTTTGATGCCTAGTAGGAGCCAGATCTTCTTCACAATATCCCTTTTTTTGATGATGAGAAACCAATATCTTCTTGACAGTGTAGTTTTATGAGAGTATCATACTTTATGATATTCTTGACTTGTCTTTGAGAATGCTCTCCCTATGTTGTATACTCCCCCTTTGATTTGGAGTTATGTGTCTGAAATGTTTTATCCAGAAAATACACTCCCCCAACTTTTCTCCCCCATTAGACTTCATCAAAAAAAGAAAAGTCAAGAGTCCAACAAAATATATATATATATATAAGGGTGTATCTAAGATTCAGGTTCAGCGCTATCGTCATCAAGGTCCATGTTATTTATCTTATAAGAAAGACGTTGAAGTTCGAATTGGACTTGTTGATTCTGAGCGTCAAGAGCATCCATCCGATTAGAGGCTCATCTGGTTTGTAGGCATGGGAATAGATGAAGAAGACTCAGCATGAAACTCAGAAGTTTGTTGTTCATGAGGGTTGGTAGAGGCATTCACACTAGGATTAGCAAGTGCAACCTGTCTATCACTTTGATGCCTAGTAATCGATTACTCATCATATGCAATCGATTACATACCCAATAATTTGAAATTTTAGAAAAGATTTAAGAAATTTTAAATACAAGTATGCATAATATAAGCATAATGAAACAATCATATAATTATGAATAAGAATTTAAGATAAGTAAGCTTCATCAAGTATGCCTAATTCACGTCTAATTTTATAGAAATGTTCTTTTCCCAAGGGTTTAGTGAATATATCTTCTAGTTGGTCATGAGTATCAACAAATTCTACAGATACATCTTTCTTTTGGACATGGTCCCTAAGGAAATGATGTCTTATATCTATGTGTTTGGTTCTAGAATGCATTACTGAATTCTTTGTGAGATTTATAGCACTAGTATTGTCACATTTTAGGGGTATGTAGCCTAAGTCCAAGCCATAATCTGCAATTGATGTTTAAGCCACAACATTTGGGCATAACAACTACTTGCCGCTATCTATTCGGCCTTAATAATACTTAGAGCAACACAGGCTTATTTCTTGCATGACCATGAGACCAATGCATTACCTAATATATGACAAGTACACTTGTACTTTTTCTCTCAGTTTTGCATCCAGCAAAATCTGGATCTGAATATCCAACCAAATCACATATACTTCCTTTTGGATACCATAATCCAACATCAGTTATGCCTTTTAGATATTTAATGATTCTTTTGACAGCAACTAAACGTGTCTCTTTTGGTTTAGATTGATACTGAGCGCACAAGCAAACACTAAACATTATATCAAGTCTACTGGCAGTTAAATAAAGTAGGGAACCGATCATACATCGATACTTTGATATATCAATGCATTTCCCAGCTTCATCCGTATCAATATATGTGCCAGAACCCATAAGAGTGGTAATTGGCTTGTAGTCATCCTTTTCAAATCTTTTCAGCAAGTCTCTACAATATTTGGATTGACTCACAAAAATACCATACTTGAGTTGATTGATTTTTAATCCAAGGAAGTTATTTAGCTTCCCCGTCATAGACATTTCAAACTCCCCTTGCAACATTTTTCCAAAATCACTACACAAAGTTTCATTAGTAGAACCAAAAATAATATCATCTACATATATTTGAACAATAAGAGTATCATGATTTATTTTCTTAATAAATAGTATAGTGTCGACCTTTCCTTTTGTAAAACCTTTTTCAATAAGAAAGTTTGTTAGACGATTGTACTAAGCACGCAGAGCTTGCTTTAAGCCATAAAGAGATTTCTTTAGTTTATAGACATGAGAAAGATGTTTGTGATCTTCAAAACCTGGAGGTTGTTCTACAAACACTTCCTCTTGTACATAACCATTAATACTATTTACGTCCATTTAAAATAACTGAAAATTTAAAGAGCATGCATATGCAAGTAGCAACCGAATAGCCTCAAGTCTATCAACAAGAACGAAGGTCTAATCAGAATCTATTCCTTCTTCTTGGTTGTATCCTTGTGCTACTAGTCTAGCTTTATTTCTAACAATAATTCCATTTTCATTTGATTTATTACGAAATACCCAACAAGCTCCAATAACATGCCTATTATCTAGTTTAGGAACAAGTTCTCAAATTTCATTTCTCTCAAATTGGTTCAATTCTTCTTGTATAGCAAGAATCTAGTGTTCATCCTCGATTACATCATCAATCTTGGAAGGTTCTATTTGAGAAACGAAAGCCATGTTTAAACAAGCATCATTTAGCTTTAAACGAGTAGTGACACCCTTACTTATGTCGCCAATGATGTTGCAATAGAATGGTCTCGCTGAGTTGTCCATTCTTTGGGTAAATCATAATGAATATGCTCTTCTTGAGAAGATATAGTATCATCCATTTTCAAGTACTCAGTATTGGTTGTTGCATTGGTAAAAGAAACCTCCTTTGAAGGGGAACTTGGCAAGTGCTCTTCATCAAGAGTTAACCCATCCTTTATTATAGGATTGGTTTCATCAAAAGATGCATGAACAGATTCTTCCATGGCTAAAGTTCTTTTATTGAAAATTCTATAAGCATTACTCGTAAGAGAGTAGCCTAGGAAGAGTCCTTCATCAACTTTTGCATCAAACTTACCTAAGTTATCTTTACCATTATTTAAAACAAAACATTTACAACCAAAAACATGTAAATGAGAAATGCTTGGTTTTCTACCTTTAAAAAGTTCATAGGGGTTTTTCTTGAGGATTGGTTTTATAAGAACTTTGTTAGGAACATATCAAGTCGTACTAACTGCATTAGCCCAAAAATATTTTGGGAGATTAGTTTCATTCAACATTGTACGAGCAAGTTCTTCTAGGGACCGATTCTTTCTCTCTACAACACCATTTTTGTTGTGGTGTTCTAGGAGCAGAAGAATTATGATTGATACCTAGATCATCACATAATTCTTCAAAAGAAGCATTTTGAAATTCTCCCCCATGATCACTTCTTATATCAGCAATTTTTAAAGATTGTTCATTTTGAACTCTTTTGGCATATTTGCTAAAGGCGTTGAATGCCTCATTCTTATGTACTAAGAATAGAGTCCAAGTATATCTTGTGAAATCATATACTATAACAAGAGCATAGTAGTTACCACTATAACTCTTGGTCCTTGAGGGGCCAAATAAGTCCATGTGTAGTAACTGCAATGGTCTATCGGAAGAAACCATATACTTAGGTTTGAAAGAAGTCTTTGTTTGTTTACCCACTTGACAAGCACTACATAGTCTATCTTTAACAAACTTCATTTTGGGTAAACCAACAACTAAATCTTTTCAGCAATTTTTAAAGATTGTTCATTTTGAACTCTTTTGGCATATTTGCTAAAGGCGTTGAATGCCTCATTCTTATGTACTAAGAATAGAGTCCAAGTATATCTTGTGAAATCATATACTATAACAAGAGCATAGTAGTTACCACTATAACTCTTGGTCCTTGAGGGGCCAAATAAGTCCATGTGTAGTAACTGCAATGGTCTATCGGAAGAAACCATAT
>NC_032014.1:25753341-25799314 GCF_001865875.1 Lupinus angustifolius
TTGTTTGTTTACCCATTTGACAAGAACTACATAGTTTGTCTTTAACAAACTTCATTTTGGGTAAACCAACAACTAAATCTTTCTTAATCACTTTATTCAAATGATCCACATGAATATGAGCAATTCTCCTATGCCAAAGCCATTCATCATTATTATTATTAGCAACTAAATTTTATTGGTAAAGAAGAATCTATGTCAATCATATAAATATTATTTATTCTCTCACCAATTAGTTTAGAGTTATTAGAATCCTTAATTTTGATGATGCATTTATCTGGGTAGAATGCCACAAGAAATCCTTTGTCATATAGTTGACTTATGCTCAAGAAGTTGTGCTTGAATCCTTCGACATATAATACTCCTTCTATAGTCGTTGAAGGTGGCTTACCGATTCTACCAACTCCAAGTATTTTTCCTTTGTTGTTATCACCATATGTGACATAGCCTTTGTCCCTTGGAGTAAGGACTGAGAACCTATCTTTGTCACCCGTCATGTGCTTTGAGCAGCCGCTATCCAAGTACCATAAATTACGGGCGACTCTCAAACTTTCCTGCAAAATAGGTTAACTAATATTAGGTACCCAATTTTCTATGGGTCCTACATGGTTAACATTTTTCTCAACCCATCTATAATGAGTTAAATGCATGTTGCAATTCAGAAGAAGAAAATAAGTTAGATTCATTTACCTCTTCATCATTAGAGTGAAGAGATGTCATGAGATAGAGATGTGCTTGTTCTTCATTTTGTAAGTGCAAAGAGTAAAGACCTGCACATTTGAGGCTAACCGAAGTTTTGATGAAGCAAACGCACATACAAGAAAGCTTGAAGATCGTACAACAAACAACAAGCTGAAGACTCATAGGTTGCATCTATCGATTCGGGACTTTATTATATTTACTTGTAATTAGAAGTCTTAAGATGTTTGCCTTAGTTTGAGTCTAGGTTAGGTAAACTTAGGTGGAAAGTCTCACAAGAACTAATATAGAATAAGATTAAAGTTGAGACATATTATCTAGATAGCTTATGATGAATAGACTCATGCATACATATACATAGTTTCATGTATTAAAGGTAATATATTTTGAAAAGCTATGTAAAGCATGTGCATATCATATAGGTAGTTTACCAAACATTCCTTACATCAAAGAAAAACATTTTTAACTCTTATAATCGATTAAGTAGTTAGTGTAATCGATTATCTAGAATTATGTTACTAACTGATCTGATGTTGTTAGCACGTTAATCGATTAAGACACCATATAATCAATTAAGACGTAACTAAGAACTGATTTTTAACAGCCATTTAATCGATTAAATGGAAGGATAATCGATTAATATCAATATTAGTATGATTAGTATAAATTCTGTATTTCTTGCCAATGTGGCATAACTTGCATATTTTCGAAAATTGTTAGAGAACATACATTTTCCTAGATTGTTTTACAGTGAGAAAGTGCATTTAGAAAAACTAGGGAGTAAAACCATTCTGATTTAGGCTTAGAGATAAATATCATTGCATCTAGGCTCTAGTTTTCTATGCATCAATTTCTTGCATGTTATTCTGGATTTCTTTCAGAGATTTATGAGGAAAATCTTTTTCTAAAAAAAGTGTGAATCATTTTTAGAAAATCTAATGCATTAATTTCATTAAGAATTAGGATCTTGTGGATTTTCTGTTTTATATTGAGTTTTCAATTGTTGAATCTGAGTATTAAGTACTCAAGTCAACTCAATATATTCTGTTTGAACAAGGAAGTTAATCTATTTGTGAATTGTTTCACTACGAGAGAGATTTTTGTAATCTTCTCATAGGCTAAGAGGTCTTAGTTCGAGCGATACCATGGTTGGGGCCGATGGCGAAAGGATAGGAGATCCTAGTACACAATTTAGTTAGGTCAAACCTAGGTTGTCAAGTTCATATGGGCTAAGTAAAGACCGACTTAGTTTTTCTGATTTTGTAATTGGAATTGTGTTTGTAAAACTCTCAATTGCAATATTTGAAGAAAAATCTCCCGAGATTAGAAGGGGAGGCCTGGATGTAGTTTGCAGTGGACCGCAAACGAACCAAGATAAAATTCTTTATGCACCTCTTTCTAATCCTTAATCTCTTTACTTTTCGTCTTTACTTTGTTGATTAATGGTGTTAATATGAGTTGCATGCTATAATCTATTTACTGTCTTTCTGTAATCTCATTAATTAATTAATTGTGTAAAGATTCGGTAATCAGTTGCTTGTTATACAAGAAATCAAAGATTCAAGTTGTGCGAGTGTTAGGATAATCGATTATCCACAAGCAGAATCGATTATATTTGAGCATTGTTTAATCGATTAAGTCCAAGCATAATCGATTAACTACAATATGTTTTAGTTTTGCGCAAATATAGGAAAAGCAGAACAAGTGATCCGCGACACTTATTCAACCCCCCTTCTAGGTGTATTCTGACCTACTGATACCCAACAAGTGGTATTAGAGCTAGTATGGAAGTGCTAGATTGACCGCATATTCGTTCGATCCTAGAGGATACTACGATGGGTTCCACACACCCGTTTGGCGGTGATGGTGCATCCATCAACCGCTCTCCGATTTTCATTGGCGAGGGTGGGTATGCCTAGTAGAAGGGTGCGCATGAAAATATTTATTGAGGCGATTGACACGGATATTTGAGAATCCGTGGTCAATGGTCATTTCGTTCCACGTCACTTAGTGGATGATGAACCTAAAGAGAAACCAAAAAGTTTATAGACCAATGATGAGCGCAAAAAGGTTCAACATAACCTACGTGCCAAAAACATTATCACATCGGCACTATCATAAGATGAATTCTTTAGAGTGTCGTATTACCAATATGCTAAAGAAATGTGGGACACTTTACAAGTGACTCACGAAGGCACGAGCGAGGTTAAGCATGCTAGGCTAAATACGCTAACACATGAATATGAGCTATTTCGCATGTTATCAAATGAATCAATTAGTGAAATGCAAAAGTGATTTACTCACATTGTTAACCATTTAGCTGCCCTAGATAAAACTTTTGCTAAAGGAGAATTAACTAACAAATTTTTGCACTACCTTGACAGGAAATGGCAGCCGAAAGTGACAGCAATCATGGAGTCAAAAGACTTAGATTCCATGCCTTTAGCGACTTTGTTTGGAAAACTCCAGGAACATGAGATGGAGTTAGGGTGTTTGACCATGAACGAAGATTCAGACCGGAAGAAGAAAAGCATCTCTCTCAAAGCAACCAACTTTCCAGATCAAGAAGAGAATGATGATTCTGATTCCGACCTGGACGAAGAAACGATGAATCTCCTAGTTCAAAAATTGGAAAATTCCTGAAAAAGAAAGGGGGATTCAAGAGGTTTTAGAAGAAAGAAGTGTGTGACTCAACCAAAAAGGGAAAGATCCCAAAGAACGCTTCACTTGCCATGAATGTGGGAAGGTTGGACACAAGACGCTACAATGTCTAGTCTATCTCAAGAAGGTTGAATCAGAAAAGAGCACTCCTCGAGGATTTAAATCAAAAAGAGCATGCATCGTGTGGGATGCTCCCGAGGAGGAAACTACATCGAGCACATTAGACGAGGAGGAGTCTGCGAAACTGTGCCTTATGGTCAAAACACAGGAAGCTTGCAGCTCTAGTGGACAAGATGATGCAAATGAGGTATATTCTGATACTTCATCTTCTACTAATGACTCTCCTACATATGATGAGTTATATAATGCATTTGTTGAATTACATGAAGAACTTAAAAAGCTTGCTAGAATTAACATTGATAGAAAACAGGTAATCCTATTGCATGAAAAACAAATCATTAAAATGCAAAAAGAGTTAGATGAGTTAAAACTTGAAAATGAAACCTTAGACCTAATCTACTCTTGTAGCTCATGTAATTTCTCGAAAGATAATTTATGTCAACCTATTGTATACGATACTTGTGAGATATTACAAATGGAAAATTCAAACTTAAAATAAAAACTCGCAAAGCTTACACACAATAGATTTAACCTTGACACTTTACGTGCTGAATCTAGAAATCCTGGTAACCACATGGGATTAGGTTATAAACCCCAAACTAGCAAGAAAAGACCATATAGGAAACCTGTAGTCTATAATCGTAAAAAGTCACACACTCATATGCCTACTTGTTTCTATTGTGACACTTATGGCCATACTACTACTTCATGTTATATTAGAAAATATGGTGTGTCTGATGGTTCTTATATTTGGGTGAAGAAGGGACAAAATACCATGGTTACTAACAAAAAGGGACCCAATATCAATTGGGTACCTAAACAAGTCAAGTAATTTGTTTTGCGGGTATGCAAACAAAGGCATGGACATCATTGGTACTTAGATAGCTGGTGTTTGAGGCATATGACAGGTGACATATCGAAATTACTAGATCTATCACTCATATAAAAAGGGTATGTCACTTATGGCGACAACAATCAAGGTGGAAAATACTTGGAGTTGGAACTATTGGTAATGCTTCTCAAGCTGTGATAGAGAACGTGCTGTATGTGGAAGGCTTGGACCACAACTTGTTAAGCATCAGTCAATTGTGCAATAAAGGTAACAAAGTATTCTTTGATTCTGATTATTGCATTATTCGTGACAGTTTATCTAATAATATTAAGTTTGTTGGTCATCGTATAAATAACATATACATGGTTAATTTTGGGGATGTCACTACATTGTTCTCAAAATGCTTTATCTCTAGAGAGAATGACATCTAGCTTTGGCACAGGTGCATTGTGCATATACACATTAAACACTTAGATAAATTGTCGTCACATGATTTAGTTGTTGTTCTACCTAAACTTAATTTCAAGTCTTTCCAAAAGTGTAAGAAAGTTAAGAACTCTTTTGCGACTAAAAATGTAATCTCCACAACTAGCCCTTTGGAGCTTCTCCATATGGACCTATTTGGACCATCACAAATCATGAGTTTTAGAGGTAGCTACTATGCATTAGTAATCGTAGATGATTTTTCTAGGTTCATATGGACCCTATTCCTTTCTGCTAAAAGTGACACATTTAAATCCTTTAAGAGCCTTGCCAAGCAAATCCAAAACCCACTTAACCTAAAACTTGTATATATATGAAGTGACCATGGTGGTGAGTTTGAGAACCACTTGTTCGACAAGTTTTGCGCTAAATATGGTATCATGCACCAATACTCTGCTTCTAGAACTCCTCAACAAAATGGAGTTGTTGAGAGGAAAATTTGCATATTAGAGGAGCTGGCCAAGACCATGCTTAATGAAAGCAAAGTGCCTAAATACGTTTGGGTCGATGTTGTACATACGGCTTGCTATGCTATAAATCGAGTACTTCTTAACCCAATATATTTCATCTTCACGCCTTTGGGTGCAAATGTTTTATTTAAAACAATGGAAAACGAGCTTTAGGAAATTTGATTCAAAGGATGGTGAGGGTGTATTATTAGGGTATTCGATGCATAGTAAAACATTTAGAGATTTTAATAAATACACTATGATTGTAGAAGAATCAATTCATATGCATTTTGATGAATCTTCTCCAAAAGAGAAGAGAAAGCTTTTGTCTGATGATGTTACTGGTGCTTCGGAAGAAGCATACTCTAAGGACTTGGAAAAGGACAAAGAAGATAAGGATGATCAAGAAGTCAATGAGGACCATCATGACTTGTTGAGGACGTGGAAAACCAAGGAAGACCATCCACTCGATAAAGTATTAGGTGATATCTCTACGGGGGTGGTAACCCATAGTTCTTTACATAACTTTTGTAATTTTGGTGCTTTCGTATCACAAATAAAGCCTAAGACCATAAATGAGGTCATTGAGGATGTGCACTCGGCGTATAGCTATACAAGAAGAGCTAAACCAGTTTGAGTGTAATAATGTATGGGACTTGGTCCCCAAACCAAAAGACCATCCAATAATTGGCACCAAATGGGTCTTTAGAAATAAACTTGACGAATCTGGCTTAATAATACGAAACAAAGCATGCCTTGTGGCCAAGGGATACAACCAAGAGGAAGGTATCGATTATGATGAAACCTATGCCCATATTGTGAGGTTAGAGGCCATAACGATGTTATTGGCATTTACATCAATTATGAATTTTAAGTTGTTCCAAATGGATGTTAAGAGCGCCTTCTTGAATGGATTCATTCAAGATGAGTTTTATGTTGAGCAACCGCCCGACTTTGAAAATTATAAATTTACGAACCATGTCTATAAACTTAAAAAGGCACTTTATGGCCTAAAGCAAGCTCCTCGAGCTTGATATGATAGACTGGGAACTTTTCTCTTAGAAAAGGGGTTCGTGAGGGGGAAAGTCAACACAGTGCTCTTTATCCAAAAATCAGATAACCATGTTTTACTTTTTCAAATATATGTTGATGATATTATCTTTGGAGCTACTAATGACCTCCTTTGTAAGGAATTTTCTAAGTTGATGCAGGGTGAATTTGAAATGTCAATGATGATAGAGCTTACCTTCTTCCTGGGATTACAAATCAAGCAAATGGACAGTGGCATATTTGCTCATCAATAAAAATACTGCAAAGAATTTCTATGCAAATTCGAAATGAAAAAATGCAAAGAAGCATCCACTCCTATGGCATCCTTATGCTATTTAGACAGTAATGTTAATGGGAAAGCGGTAGAGGTAACTAAATATTGTGGCATGATAGGCTCATTATTATTTTTAACTGTGAGTCGCCCGGATATTATGTTTAGTGTTTGTATGTGTGCTAGATATCAATGTATGCCTAAGGAATCACACTTTACTTTTGTTAAATGTATCATGAGATATTTAAAGGGAACCTTAATATGGGACTATGGTATCCTAGGGATGCCTCAATTACCTTTCTATGTTATTTCGATTCTGACTTCGCTAGGTGTAAACTAGATCGGAAAAGCACTAGTGGAACTTGCAACCTATTAGGCAGCTCCTTAGTGTCATTGCATAGCAACAAGCAAACTTGTTTTTTTTATCCACCGCCGAAGCGGAATACATTGCCGCTGGTGTGTATTGCGCTCAAATCCTTTGGATGAAACAACAACTTATGGATTTCAGTCTCTCTTTGGAAAAAGATACCGATTAAATGCGACAATACAAGCGCCATAAACCTGTCAAAGAATCCCATCCTGCATTCTAGAACTAAGCATATAGAGATAAAGGAATCATTTTTTGCGTCATCATGTTCAAAAAGGTGACTGTGTACTTGAATTTGTTGAAACCACTAAACAACTAGCTGATATTTTCACCAAGCCCCTTCCACGAGACTCGTTCTTTGTTCTTAGGAGAGAACTTGGTATTCTTGATGAAAAATATCTTAACTAGTTTGATTAATGGTGTTTTGTTCATTTTGTATGATAAATGTGCGCATCTATATGTTATATGTAAATGCATGTTTCCCTTTGTGCTTAATAAATTGCCTTCATGATTACATGTTTAAGTGTTAGACGTGTGTAATTTTGCCTAGAATAGTTTCTTAGGTTAAGAGTCTTAGTATACCTTGTTAATCTAAAAAACACACTCAAATCTACAATTTTACTAATGTTAATCGATTAAACTGAGTTCCAGTAGCTCAAACTTTTCAAAATCTCTATCTTCAATCGATTAAGTATTTCTTTAACCGATAATTGGGCCTAGTTGCATAAGATTTAAGAGGTCTTAATCGATTAACGTAAGCCTTAATCGATTAACGATAGTAAAATAAAACAGATTTAGCGTGCTTCTAGGAAAGTTTTTCAGACCCTAAAATCTCAATTCCTACATTTTCTCTGTCAAGTCGTGAAATTGATCTTTTCCTTTAGTATAGTAATCCAAAACAAGTGTCCTTAAGTCTTGTTAGCTACCTATTAGCCTCCAACCATCAAGAAATCCGAAAATCTAGTTCTTGCCAAACCTAAAACCCTAACCAAAAATCACCCCAAATTGATTACATAATTGATTATAGCTTCCCAATCTCAGAACAATGGCTCTGGTTCTGAAATCGGCTCTGGTTCTGGCCATGGTGATAGGAGGGATCAAGGTGACCTCCACTACTCACTAATTTTGGAAGAAACTCGTCTAGCAAAGTTTCAAGGGAGGAAATCAACCTATATCCGATATGCGGATATGGCTTGGATGCTATCTCAAGGATTCGAGTTTCCACATGGATTGGAAGTTCAGGGTGTGACCCAGTTTATAGAGCTTAATGGTAAGGTATACCTTGCTCTCGTTAGGGAATTTAATGCAAACTTTAGATACAAATATGGAACTTACTGGTTTATGGTTGCGAGAAAACTGTTTGAGTTGAATGAAAAACTATTTCTGGATGTGGGTGGATTAGCTAGTGATGGGTGCTACCTTAGAGACTGCTCGATGAGTTATAGAACTCATTCGATGCGACTAGAATGTACAAATCGTGTCTCAGGGGACCTCACATGAATGTGCAAGGTGAGATAACTAAAGTTGGATCATTATCTGTTGAGAATCGTCTTCTGCATTATATTGTAGCATATATTCTGGTTCAAAGGAACACTAAACATGCTCAACCTACACTAAATGACCTGAAATTCATGTTTGCTGTCTGAGAAAATATAAGGATCAAATGGCCTGAGGAGATTCTAAAGGTTATGAATGGTGTCTCAACCTCATCGGACAAGCTTCTTACATATGGTATATTCATATAACGTATCATTGACCATCTGGAAATAGGTACATCTGATACGCTGATTATTACAACAAACTCTTTTGAGCACTTGATTGGAGATAATCGCATCCACAAAATGGGTATTTACAAGTATAACAATGCTTGGGAATACCAGGAGGATCATAACACAACTGTGGGTTTGGACTTATTTGATGAAGATGCTCCCATGAATGAATCAATTCCAGAGAATCAGGGGGAGGCTTCTGCTATGCCTCAAGAACCTTCATTCGGGATAGCTCATTTAGATGTTATGGAATAGAGGCTCAATTCTCGCATTGACACACACTATGAGTCTTTGAGGAACATGCTTCAATCTGTGTTTGAGAGGCAAAATGATTGCCTAAATCAAGAAATCAACTGTTTGGACTTTCTCATTCGAACTACTCATGACATATTGCATCCTCAAGAAAGACGTCCTCCTTCACCATCTTAGGATTAGTCTAGTAGTGTCTAGCTATAGGGTGTTATATTTTGTCGTCCAATATTTTGTTTTTAGTCTTGTACTTTTTGTTATTTTTTAGCATTGTGATCTTTTGGCTTTTAATATACTGCTGAACTCTATGTCGGTACTTGTTTCTTTCATTTTGCAAAATATCATGCTTTGTTGGACTATTTCTAATTACGTCGAATGGTTTATGAATTTTGGTTTTATTAATATCTTGACCATATCTTACGTGTATGCCATATGTGTTTGATTAATACATGTATTAAAACTGTTAATCATTCTATAACTAATTGAATATTTACATGTTGGATGTATCATATAAACCTGTTTATATTCTATTTTTTTGTCAATTTAATTGATTAAGTGCCCTCGATAATCGATTAAATGTAGAGATTTTGTGCATCTGTTCAATTTTCTAAAAACTGATTAATCAAATCAAAGCCTGTACTTTATGATTAATTACAGTTTATGACGACAAAATTTATATTTCTTCTTAGTTTTGACCAACTATTATCACGTAATTGTCTACACTTTTTGATAATGTCAAAAGGGGGAGAAGGTTGTTTTTGTCATTTGATTCGTTTCTGGTTGATGAGCTTCCGTACGTAAGTTTGCTACCTAATTGTGTGTATTTCACCTCAAAGCTTGGATGAGGGGGAGAACAAAGTAAGGGGGAGTAGCGCAACTTTGACATATAACCAACCTAAGCAAATACATGCTGATCATCATCAAGCTTATCAAACAAAAATTGGCGAAGTGTTTGTCATCATCAAAAAGGGGGAGACTGAAAGTGCAAAGAGTCAAGACCTACACATTTATGGCTAACCAAAATTTTGATGAAGAAAACGCACATACAAGAAAGCTTGAAGATCGTACAACAAAAAACAAGCCGAAGACTCATAGGTTGCATCTATAGATTCAGGACTTTCTTGTATTTACTTGTAATTAGAAGTCTTAAGATGTTTGCCTCAGTTTGAGGCTAGGTTAGGTAAACTTAGGTGGAAAGTCTCACAAGAACTAATATAGAACAAGATTTAAATTGAGACATATCATCTAGATATCTTCTGATGAATAGACTCATGCATACATATACATAGTTTCATGCTTTAAAGGTAATATATTTTGAAAAGCTATGTAAAGCATGTGCATATCATATAGGTAGTTTACCATACATTCCTTACATCAAATAAAAACATTTTTAACTCAGATAACCGATTAAGTAGTTAGTGTAATAGATTATCTAGACTTCTGTTACTAACTGATCTGATGTTGTTAGCACGTTAATCGATTAAGAGACCATATAATTGATTAAGACGTAACTAAAAACTGATTTTTAACAACTCGTTAATCGATTAAATGAAAAGATAATTGATTAATATCAGTATCAATAGGATGTGTATAAATTCTATATTTCTTGCCAATGTGGCATAACTTGCATATTTTCAAAAATTGTTAGAGAACATACATTTTCATAGATTGCTTTACAGTGAGAAAGTGCATTTAGAAAAATTTGGGAGTGAAAGCATTCTGATTTAGCCTTAGAGATAAATATCATTGCATCTAGGCTCTAGTTCTCTATGCATCAATTTCTTCCATGTTATTCTTGATTTCTTTGAGAGATTTGTGAGAAAAATCTTTCTCTAAAAAGAGTGTGAATCATTTTTAGAAAACCTAATGCATTAATTTCCTTAAGAATTAGGATCTTGTGGATTTTCTGCTTTATGTTTTAGATTGAGTTTTTAATTGTTGAATCTGAGTATTATGTACTCAAGTCAACTTAATATATTATGTTTGAATAAGGAAGTTGATCTCTTTGTGAATTTTTTCACTAAGAGAGAGATCTTGGTAATCTTCTCAGAGGCTAAGAGGTTTTAGTTCGAGCGATACCAAGGCTAGGACCGATCACGAAAGGATAGGAGATCCTAGTAGGCAATTTAGTTAGGTCAAACCTAGGTTGTCAAGCTTATAGGAGCTAAGTAAACATTAGCTTAATTTTCTGATTTTTTAATTGGAAGTGTGTTTGTAAAACTCTCAATTGCAATATTTGAAGAAAAATCTCTCAAGATCAGAAGGGGAGGCCTGGATGTAGTTTGCAGTGGACCATAAACGAACCAAGATAAAATTCATTGTGCACCTCTTTCTAATCCCTAATCTCTTTACTTTCCATCTTTACTTTGTTGATTAATTGTGTTAATATGAGTTGCATGCTATAATCTGTTTACTATCTTTCTGTAATCTCATTAATCAATTAATTATGTAAAGATTCGGTAATCAATAACTTGTTATACAAGAAATCAAAGAATCAAGTTATGCGAGTGTCAGGATAATCAATTATCCAGAACCATAATCGATTATATCTGAGCACTATTTAAGTGATCCACAACACCTATTCAACTCCCCCTTCTAGGTGTATTCTGACCTGCTGATTTCCAACACGTTTTTTGGTTCAGAGGCGGAACTAGTATCATTATCTTCCAAAGCTATGTAAGCTCTTTGTCCAGTCTTCATTTCATTGTTTCCCTTGAAGGAATTCCTCTTTAGATTTGGACAATCCATTTTTATCTGACCAGGCTTGCCACATTCAAAGCATCTGAAGTTTTGGTTTGAAGTGGAACCGTCATTATTCTTGGTAAATTTCTTCATTTGTCCAGTTTTAGTGCCTTTGTTCCTTTTAAGGAACTTGTTGAACTTCTTTACGAAAAAACTCATATCTTCCATCTCTTCCTTTTCAGATTCATCTCCTGATGAATCATATCTATCAACTTTTGCCTTGAGAGAGATATTCTTCTTCTTCTTTTCTTACTCTTCATGTTTTTCAAGCTAACTTAGTTCCAATTCATGTTCCTGCAATTTTCCAAACAAAGCAGCCATGGGCATTTTTGATAAACTTTTCTTTTCAAAAATGGCTGTAACTTTTGGTTGCCATGTTCTGATAAGTGATCTTAGAACATTTAAGTTCACGTCACTATTTGATAAAGTTTTTCCAAGTGCAATGAGATAATTTATAAGGTGAGTAAATCTCTTTTGTAAATCATGTATTTTCTCTCTATGCTTCATACGAAACATTTCATATTCCTGGGAAAGAGAATTTAGTCTCGACCTTTTTACCTCCTCGGTTCCTTCGTGTGTGGTCTCTAGAGTATCCCACATTTCTTTAGCAGATTTGTAGTTTGATACTCTAAAAAATTCCTCAATACCGAGTGCAGAAGTGAGGATATTTTTTGCTTTTCGATCATATTGCACTTTCTTCTTCTCTTCATCATTCCATGAGGATTTCGGCTTCACTTCCTTCACACTCTTTATAACTGTGAAAGGTTCATAGGATCCTTCCTCAATTGCATTCCAAATGTGTAGATCTTGAGACTCTATGAAGATTCTCATTCTGATCTTCCAAAAGTCATAGCATTCTCCAACAAAGCTTGGAGGGCGATTGATGTTCGAACCTTCTCCTAGAAATGATCTTGCGGCCATCTTCAAAGCAGGATCAGTTTTGAAAATAAATTACTCAAAAAAGCTCTGGTGCCAATTGTAAGACTCAGATGGCAACTAAGAGGGGGTGAATTAGTTGTTTAAAACTATGACTGATTTTTCTGCACAATTCAAGAGTTAATAGCAGCGGAAAATGATATATAGAAATAATCAAGTAGATGTAAGGAGATAAAGGAGAAGAGAATATACAGATGTTTTTATACTAGTTCATCTTCTTGACCACTGAAGGCTATGTCTAGTACTTTTGCAACACAAGAGATTTCTTCACTAGATATTAAGAGTAGTAATTACAATTTCTCACCCCAAGATTCTCTTGTACTTTACTCACTATCCAACACCTATACCACTCTTTGGAACACACCATTTCCAAGTGACTCTATCCCCTTTCTTATCACACCCTTGTGAAAGAAAGTAATTCAATACTTTGAATGAAGAAAGTGTTTAACAATGGCAATGGATTGCCTTTACAAGATTTTGAAATTATAAACTCTTGCAATCCAATAACTCAATGTATACTTTAGTACTAATTCTCATACGGTTTGAATAACTTGCAATAAAACTTAAGGCAACTTTGCAAATCAAGTTCTGAAAGTTATGAACAAGTTGCACTAAGTGTAAAACAAGTATTTCAAAAAATTGTAGTTTGAGTAAGGGATTTCAATCTGAGTTATGTTATGTATATGTGTATGTATGAAATGAGTTTCAAAGCCTTTATATAGACTTTCCAATCAACCAGAATACCTCTATGAAAAGGTAGGATTCTTTTGGAATGAAATCATTTCGTTTGGGTTGAAAGTTGTGTGGTTTGAATCTGAAACCTGGTGTAACAAACCTCAGTAATCGATTACCCAACAAGTCTGTCCAATTGCATAATTGATTTTCACAGGCATTAATCGATTACTCAAAAGGTGTAATCTATTACCCAACTGTTCTATCCAATTGAGTAATTATTTACTGTGTTGTATAATCGGTTATTCACATGGTATAATCGATTATCCTAATCATTTTTTGTTGGATAACTCATTTCTTACTCATGTAACCTATTACTTAGTTCTGGTAACCTTTTACTTAGTCACAAAAACATGTTACTTAGATCTAGTAACCTGTTACACAGTATTTTGAAAATTATTTTCATTTATACTTGTGTTTGTCAATTTTATTTTAAAATAATTTTGATCATTACTACTAAGTGTATAAATTAGAGTATAAGGATAGAAGTACCTAAAGACTTAAATTCTAATTTCTTGAAGCTTTGTCTTCATTGTCTTCATAAGTATTCTTCATTTTCTTCTTTTATGTGATGTTGGTGTCTTCATCAAAACCTTGCCAAGGTCAGGAGCCATATCTTCTTCACAGAGTCTTGGTAAAGATGTGTTCCATTATTCATTAGGATGGATGATGGTTTACATCCAAGTAAGCCAACATCAGATAAAATATCCAAGGCATATTTTCTCTGATTCATGGAAATTCCAAATTTGCTTCTAGATATTTCAAAGCCAATGAAATATTTTAAGGTTCCTAAGTCCTTTATGTTAAAAGATTTATTTTAAGATGATTAATCACTAACAATTTATTGTCATTGAGTGTCTAGAACTCCACTTAATAAAGAGAGAGTAATCACCTTTAGATTTATGCTAACCATTTTGAATGAGGAAGTGAGAAAGTTTGGCAAACCATTGCCTATTGGTCTTCTTGAGACCATAAAGGGATTTTTGAAGCCTAAAGACTTGATTAGGCTTGATGGATACAAGTCATGGGGTAGAATCATATAGACATATTATATCAAATCTCCATATAAGAAGACATTATTTAGATCTAATTGTGGCATAGACTAGTTGGGAATTGAAGCTAAAGAAAGGAGAAGTATCACTATGGATATTTTGGCCAGTGGGAGAAGGTATCAATGTAGTCAATGTCCTTAGTTTGGGTGTTACCTTTGGTCACAAGTCTGACATTATACTTTTCAATACTACCATCAAGCTTATATTTGATTTTAAATACCCTCTTGTGGCCAATGTGTTTCTTGGTCGGGGGTAAAGCTGTAAGAATCTATGTGTTTTTGAGTTGCAAGGTTAATAGTTCTTTATAAATAGGTTCTTGCAAATGAGGATACTTAATGGCTTGATTATAGATTTTGGGTTAGGTTTGAGTGGTGATAGATAGAATGGTGGTTCTGTGTGGTTGGGAAAGGTTATTATATGAGAGATAAGAGGAAAATGGGTAAGGTGTGTGAGGTTTAATTGTAGTGTTGTTTAAGAGCGCACATTGATAGTCTTGTAAGTAGGTTGGAAGTTTGGAAATTCTAGTGCTTTTTCTTAGTTGTGTAGGAGTATGCATAAGTGAAGGATGGTTGTTAGGATTGTTATTGGGAGCGACAACATCACTAGATAGAAATGGAGTAGTGTGTTGAGGATTTGAATCATTGGTGGGTAAGTCATATTGTCTAAGAGCAAAAATATCTTCATAAAGAGTAGAGTTAGGTGTAGAAGGTGTTAGTGCATGAGTGTCTCGGATGGCATTCCTTTGAATGGAAATATGGATTCATAAATGATATCATCCCTTCTAATTTCCAGGGCTCTTGTGCACAAATTGAGCACTATGTATCCTTTTACACCTTCCTTAAAACCTAAGAAGAGGCACTTATTGGATCTTGCATCTAACTTAGTTCTAGAGTGTTTTGTGTGCTAGTATAACAGATGCAAACAAAGACTCGCAGATGTTAAATATTGGGTTTCTTGTGATGCACGATTTCATTGGGTGAGTGTTCATCTAAAACAAGGGTTTGTAAAAGGTTAATAATGCGGTCAATATGTCTAATGGCATAGGAGCAAAGGAGTTTTGGCAGTAAACTTTGAATTAAAAGAACTCTTGCCACATTCATTAGATGTTAATGCTTTCTTTCTCCAATCTCATTTTGTTGGAATGTATAAGTGTAAGATGTCTGATGTAGAATATCTTTTGCAGAGTAAGACGATTTTAACAAAAATTCAGTGTCATTATCAATTATAACTATCTTAACTTTAGTGGAAACATGAGTGTTTATCATGTTTATGAACTCTTGTAGAACATTGGATGTTTCAGCCTTAGTTTTCATAAGAAATATCCATTTAAATCTACTATGATCATTAAAATTTGTTAGAAAATATTTGTGGTCATGAACAGAAGGTATGTGAAAAGGTCCCAAAATGGCAACATGTGTAATATTAAAGCATTGAGAAGATCGAGTTTGGCTTAAAGGAAAAGAGGGTCTCCTTTGTCTATCTTAGTGGCATATATCACAGATGTCATCTTTTTTAAAAGTAACAAAAATAGAACAAGTTTTGATAGCATCCATACAAGAATGGGATTCATGAGCTAACCTATAGTACCATAGGCTAGAACTAGAGACATTAGATTAATTGAAAAAGGAGAAATTTACTATGTGATCAAGCTTAGCAGCCTTTAACACATATAAGCCACTGCATATCCTAGCTATACCAATTGTTTTCAAGGAGTCCTACTATATTTTGCAATAAGATGCATTGAAGGATAATATGCATGAAGAATTTGAAGTTAATTATATATAAGAGATTGTAAGAAAATGAAGGAAGATACAAAGCATTATGTATGGTTAGATTTTGAGAAAGAGGGATAGTTCCTGAAATAAGCAACCACTGCATTACCATTAGGAAGCCTAACTCTAACAGGATTGATTCTATTATATGACGAGAAGAAATTTAAAGTTGAGGAAATATGATTAGTTACCCCACAATCCAATATTCATGTCATAAATTGATGATGAGTTCTTGGATCACCTTCAATTTGTTGATCTTGGATGATAGATGATGGTGACAGAATATTGGCAACATTATCATTGGTTGATTGATCGTCATGTCTAGTGAGTGTTCCTATAATCCTATCTGATTGGATTGCAACATGCTCACCAATCCTGTATATTGTTGTTGGCTTAAGCCATCCTTTTTATATTGATTGGTGTCTTGATTATCATTGTGAACTAGTTCATTCATAGTGGCAGATTGGCAGTGTAGCACCATAATTTTCGTAATAATAATATAATAAGTGGAAGCATAAAACTTACCAAATTATTAATAGTTCCCTTAGTACAAAAAATATCCATTTAAAACTCATTAAATACCAAATAAAATATATTATAAAACAATATTGATTATTTTTTAATAACTTTGGACACTAAACTAAAAGGGTAGAGCATACTCTACGGGTCATCTTGAAATTATCACAAATCCTCTAAATAACTTATACAATAAAAACTAATTTATAAACAATTCAAGTGCATGATTGTGAACTTCAACATAGTTTAAACTCAAGCTAAATATCTATCTAACCAACAAATGTCATAAAGCCTATAATAAGATAAAAATCTCAATAACACTACTTTAGAAACATTTAAACTATGATATTCCTAGTCGTCACGAGTACGAAAAATTTACATAAATAATAGGAATATGGATAATAGTCATAATAAATTATCTTATAATGTAACTAACAGCTTATAACGGATTAAATATCAATTAGAAGATAAGTCACATAAATATTAACACATTCAATTTGTATATGTGACATTAACTTCTGAAACACTTGGTCCATTATTAAAAGTTTGAACACAACATACCTGTTGGAGGTGCCTGCCCCTCAACTAGCGTCTCGGGTTCATAGGAAATGCCTTTCTCTATTTCCGAAAAATAAGTTCATCATGAGAATATGTTTTCCCGTGTAAGATAAGATGACAAACTAAGAAGGAGGTAAATTAGTTTCCTACATTTTTTGACAGATTTTGCAACTTAGAAAGATTATAGTAGAAATGCAGCAGAAAATACTAAATATGCAAAATTCAAATGCAGAATATGTAAAGAGTGAGGAGAGACGCAAAAGTTTTAGTGGTTTGTCTTCTACTCTACTAAAGGCTACGTCTAGTCCTCTTGTAAATACAGGAAATTTAACTTATGATGATATGTCAATTCTTTACAAATCTATCACTTGATTATACTTACTACAATCTCTCTTTTTAGAAGAACACTTCTTCTATAACTCTCTTTCCATTTCACCACAACCTTTGGTGAAATTACACTTAAAATTGACACAATTTTGAAGAAATAGTTTGCTTGCAAAAGTGTATAAAGTGTTAAGTGATTGTTAAAAACATTGTATAAAAGTTGTTGTTAAAGTTGTATACGAATTTCAATGCTAAGAAGCCTTTAAATAGGCTTCCAACCAACTATTATATCCACACATGAAGGTAGAAGATAATTAGAGTAGCATTCATTCATTTTGGTAAAAGTTGTTTTAGTTTGAAATTGAAAAATGTTGTAACAACTCTCTGTAATCGAATATTGTAGTGAGTAATCGGTAACCAAAAGTTTATGTTGCAATGAGTAATTGGTTACTCTCATGAATAATTGGATACCCTGAGTTAATTTTGCTTAGTTACCAAAAGTTTATGTCCCAATGAGTAATAGGTTACTCTCATGAGTAATCATCTAGTCTGAGACAATTTTGTTTGATAACATGTTACTCAATTTGGGTAATCAGTTACTTTTTCCTAAGAGCAATTGATTATACTTAAACTAAGAGACTTTTAGGATAGAAATACCTATCTTAGAAGACTAATAAATCTAGATCTTGGGTTGAGCATTCTTCTAAGTATTCAAGGTCTTCATCCTTTTACTTCTTTTTATGATGTTGGTATCTTCATCAAAACTTCACTAAGGTCACGAGCAAGATCTTCTGCACAAACTGTGCCTAGGTCAATCAATGGATCCTAAGATCTGAGCAATAGTCAATAAAATTATGTCATAGACCCCCTCAACAATTATCAGTGAACATAATTGGATCATAGATTCCCTCAACAATCATTCATCAACATAATTGGATCATAAATCCTTTCAACAATCATTGGTCAATATAACTCATTTCTAAAATAAGAAGAATATACAAATAAATATTAACATAACACGATATATATTCAAAAATAAATTCTTCATTAAATATCACGAATATATATGTTTTCATCACTTTGAAATACTAATAATGTTCAATGACAATCTGATTTATAATCATGTAGCGTGAAAAATTATAATTATGCATGATATTCTTTGCTTTCTATTGTCGTGACCCGATTTTCGTTTGGAAGACTAGTCTACAGCTTACGTAGAGGCGAACTCGATTTCTACATCTCCCAAATTATTTGGAGTCGCCGCTACGTTTTTGTGGTTAAAACTTAGAAAACTCTCTTTTATGCCCAATTTGGATAAGTCTGGTCTTTAAACAGTGATCTGAGCTCAAGAGTTGATTACAGATCGGGAAAAGTATTAGCACTTTCTCTACAAATTTATTAAATATTTAACTATCAAAACTAAATATTTTATTTTTTATTTTTGTGTCTGACAATAGTTCATCTTGGTCCTACATGCCCTATGTACAATAGGGAAATTATGATTATGTAGTTCTGTTTCAAAAATTGTTTGATTAGTTTGGTTGAATTTTGTTAATTTGAAAAATATCGATAGATTTGGTGAAGTTGATTTTTAGTGATTTTAAAATACTTATGATATATGATTGTAGTAATTCAATGGAATTAATAGCTTATAAACGATGTTGGTCGTAGACATTCTTCCCATTTTCAGAGCAATTAGAGCCGACTCGAATCATGACCTTACTATAAAAATTCCATAAAATTTAGGTGATAAAATAATTTTCAATTTTTTATATGAAATTAATAGCTTAGAGACGGTATTGGTCGTAGACCTTCTTCCCATTTTCAGAAAAGTTAGAAACGACTCGAACTATGACCTTACTATAAAAGTTCCATAAGATTCACTTAGGTGATAAACTAGTTTTGAATTATTTTATATATGAAATTAATAACTTAGAGACGGTGTTGGTCATAGACCTTCTTCTCCTTAGAGACGACTCGAACCATGACCTTATTATAAAAATCCAAAATTTTCATTTAGATGATAAACTAGTTTTGAATTATTTTTTTATATGGAATTAATAGCTTAGAGACGATGTTGGTCATAGACTTTCTTCCCATTTTCAGATAAGTTAGAGACAACTCAAACCATGAGCTTACTATAAAAATTTCATATGATTGCTTAAGTACACCGATAGAACTTTTTTAAATGGATCTTAATTATTATTATAAAAATTAATTAAACACAAAGTTTTTTTATATTATTATTATTACACTAAACATGATACCTTGTGCTATTATTATTGCTTATAGTGATCCGCTGCCATATGGTTATTTATTGTAACAATTTATATAAAATATTGGTGCAAATATTTACCTGTCAACACGAGGTTGGAGTTGAGCACCATGGCCCATGTAGAAATAAGAAATATAGTGCTTCCTCGTACATATCATTAACAACTTTGCTTCATTTTATACTTTTATCATCATCACTCCTTGTAACCTTTTCCTGAGGCACTGATCTTTTATTTTCACCTCCAGGTAGCTTTGACTCTAATCTAGCAATAATATCAATGACATTTCTCACTATACCTTCAAGTTTATTAAACAAAAGTTGTTGATGTTAAAAATTCATAATTTCTAATTAATGTGGACATCATATATTTAATATAATTATATTGACTATTTATTTTGGGACTTTTGAAACTGATAACGGATGTGGGCTTAATGAGTGGATACCCAAACAGTTGGCCTATAGGGGATAATGGGAACCCTATTAGTTAACACATAAGGAACGATTATGGCCTCCACTACACCAAATCACAAATAGTTTTCACATCTCCCCATCATAGAGAAAACGAAGGTCCCAAAAGAAATTAATGATTTGGTGGAGGAAGGTCATCGTACCAAAACTCTCTCAAAAGGTATATTAAAGGAGTATATTTGAGAACATAGATTTAAGGATTTAGCTATGATTGTGTATCCTTGTTTTATATTATTGTGTAAGAATCAAGAGATTCAAGATCCTAGGATCGGTATTTCATCAATCATCGGGAAATATCTAACAAGTGGTATCAAAGATTTAGATTCTGAATTTTATAGTTCTCAATTAAAGTTGTTTTTTCCTCGATTTGTTATGAACCCTATTTTTTAAAATTTGGGGTTTTTTATGCTTCCTCTATTGGTTGTGAAAATTGGGTATTTATGAATAATGATGATAACTTTCATGTGCTTCTGCTTATTTCAATTATGAGTAATTTGTATTATGAATCCTTGCAACATGTATTGAATTATATATTCACATCTGTGTGCATGGACATTGCATTAACTTTGATGACTCTATTATGCAATATGTATATTATATGTGCACTAATGTCTTAGTATTGGACATTGACTTTTGTCACTTTACAATTTTGAAATTTGTTGAAGTATATGTAGAATGTATATATGTTAAGATGTGTTTTTATTTTATACATATACAATCTGGAATTCATGACATTGATTATATATTGTGAATTAAAATATACATATATAAATATATAATTGTTTACAGCTTAAGGTTATTGTGATGTCTGAAATTACTGATTAAAGTTAATATATATATATATAATGGTTACGGTTAATGCTTATGTTAATGTGTGAAAGTGTATATATATAGTGTTACATATATATTTTAAGGATATGCATGATTATATTCGATTTGGAATTTCGATAATGATTTGAATATATTTTTATGCTTTTCAATCTTGATATACTTTGTATTGGATTAAGATTACATCCATTTTTATGCATTGATATATATATATATGTAATAAAAAAAATTTGATTTGAAATTATATTATGGAATTAAATTTGCTAATCATAAAAGATATCAAATCTGAAGGTTTTAATTTCAAGATCATAATTTTTTTTATAATGGACTCATCTTGTAATCATTTTTTCTGGTAATTATTTTTAATTAATTGATGGAATATATTGTCAAAGTAGTCTCTACAGTGGAAATTGATTAAGATTACACAGATGAGTATGAGATTATTTATGCGAATTGTGTTCGGCCCAAAGGAAGACACAATTTGGCCAAATAATAACATACATCTGATGATAAATAAGTAACAATTATAAAGTTTTTTTTCTTCATGTAAATAATAGTCATTCCAAAGAAATGTTATTGTTTGACAGAACTAATTGTTAATATTTGATCTTTATGTTGAGAGTACCACTTACAAATTGATTTCTCTGTCCAAAGACTAGAAATTGATGTTACGTTAGGTATCTTGTTATGAGTCTATTATGTGAACATGTTTTGTTATATATATATATATATATATATATATATATATTACATGACTTGTTTGTTTAAATGGTTGTAACACTTATGGTTTGTTGCATTGGTTGATGGCTGATTACATTATTAAGTGATTGTTATTGTTGAAACATTATTTCTGTTTTGACAGCTTGCCCTGCCATGTTTAATCATGTATAAAATGGTAATATATCTTTTTATGAAAAAATCAAAAAACCATTACTGGAATTCGAAATGCAGTCATTGTGATGAGAATCATTCAATGCTACCAATAGATTATAATGGATATATGTATTTATATGTGGATATAAATAATATATATTTTGGATTAAGGTTATGTTGAATCAAACTCAACTAAATTATTTTCTTTTAGAAAATATAATTTTTTTACATTTTAAGTGAACCTATTAAACAAGAAGTCGCCAAAGTGACATCTTTTTTGTGAATTGTTCATAATAAATATCAAATGTGATTGCGTATATGTATCCATGCGAATATTAGTCGACCAAAGGAAGATTATTATTTGGCCAGATTATATACACACATGTGATGGTAAACATGGGATTATTATAAAGTTGCATATGTGAATGATAAATCTGTCCAAAGAAGGGTTTATTATTTGACATGCATTATGATCAATGTTTGACCATTACAAACAAGAGTATCATTAGTGATTGATATGAAATATCGAGCCAATCGTACGTTTGCATTTTATGCGAATAATGATCGACCCAAAGAAAGATTATTATTTGGCCCAAATTACAAACAAACTTGTAGCAAGAAATATGTGATAATCATATGGCTTTCCATGTGAATAGTAAATCGGTCTAAAGAAAGACTTATTGTTTGACAGCACTGATTATCAATGTTTGATTACTACATTGAGTGTACCACTTTTAAGTTAATAATTTTTTCCAAAGACTGAATCTTAATATTGTATTTGGTAACTCGTGATATGCCTCATTCTCATTTGAATTTAAGTATTAAAGTTGAATGTGAGTTTAATTGCAAGAATGATTACAATTTGTTTTGTTCTTTTACTAGTGTTGCCAATCGTACGTTTGCATTTTATGCGAATAGTGATCGACCCAAAGAAAGATTATTATTTGGCCCAAATTACAAACAAACTTGTAGCAATAAATATGTGATAATCATATGGCTTTCCATGTGAATAGTAAATCGGTCTAAAGAAAGATTTATTGTTTGACAACACTGATTATCAATGTTTGATTACTACATTGAGTGTGCCACTTTTAAGTTAATAATTTTGTCCAAAGACTGAATCTTAATGTTGTATTTGGTAACTCGTGATGTGCCTCATTCTCATTTGAATTTAAGTATTAAAGTTGAATGTGAGTTTAATTGCAAGAATGATTGCAATTTGTTTTGTTCTTTTACTAGTGTTGCAAATATTTCTACTCAAATTAAGAACATCTCATTAATGAATGAAACAAACTTTAAGGTCTATAAGGAAGTCGTTGAAATTATTCTCGGCTGTATTTATTTAGATCTGACACTTCAGGTGGATAAATCCATTTCTACTCTGGAAATCCTCGATGAGGTTAAAATTGAGAAATTGGAACACTCTAACCGAATGTGTCTAATGATCATGAAACGCTCTATTCCAAAAGCGTTTCAGGGCTCTATCTTTGAGGGTCAGAGTGGAATGAATTTTCTTGAAGAAATAGAATTATGCTTTGCCAAAAATAAAAAGGCGGAGACGGTTAGCTTTTTGGCTAAACTCATCTCTATGAAGTATAAAGGCAAACAGAACATAAGGGAGTACATTATAGAGATGTCTAATCTCACATTAAAACTCAAGTCTCTTTGGGGTGAAGTTTAAAGACCACAATTTACATCCTTAATAGGGTGCCAAGTAAAACAGTTAACAAAACCCCATATGAGTCTTAGACTAATAAAAGATCAAGCTTAAAACACTTGCACATTTGGGGTTATCCAGCTGAGGCCCGGCCTTATGGGCCACATGAAAGAAAACTGGACTCAAGAACAGTTATTAGCTATTTTGTTGGTTATGTTGAACGCTCTCTATGCTATAAATATTATAATCTCACTTGAAGACTTTTTTTAGAAGGGAAATGCAAGACTTCTTGAGGATGTTGATTTTGAGAAGAAAGAGAACATAAGGAATGTTATCTTTGAGGAAGAACTTGTCACTAATGGTGAACAAGTTCTTGTGCCTATTACCATTCAAGGAATAAATTCGGTAATAGAGGATAATATTCAGAATATTGTTCCTCACAATATTCTAGAGCAAGACATCAATGAGGTTCTCCCTCAAGTACCTACAGAACAAATTCCACAACCTCAAGAAGTATAAGTGTCATTAAGGAGATCCACTAGAGAGAGGAGAAGTGCAATTCCTAATAAGGATGACATCGGGTTAACACATGAAGATCCATTGAACTTCTATCAAGTCATGAAAAGTTCTAACTCTCAATAGTAGATCGATGCCATGAAGGATAAGATAAAGTCTATGCATAATAATGACGTTTGGGATCATGTCGAATTACCCGAAGGTATGAAACATATTGTATGCCAATGTATATTTAAAACCAAGATGAATTCAAAGGATAATATTGACAGATATAAAGCGCATCTAGTTGCTAAAGGACACACTCATAAAGAAGACATTGATTATAAAGAAACCTTCTCTTCATAGATTCGCTTAGAATAATATTGACAATAGTAGCTCATTTTGATTTAGAGCTACATCAGATGGATGTTTGGACTGCGTTTCTAAATGTTGACATTAAAGAAATGATCTATATGGTGTAACCAAAAAATATTTGTGCTAGTTGGCTCAAAGTCAATAGTATGCAAATTAAAGAAATCCATTTATGGCATTATAAAAGCTTCTCGTCAATGGAATCACAAGTTTCATCAAGTTATTACCTGGTATGGTTTTGAGACAAATAAAGTTGATGATTGCATGTACCACAGGTGTAGTGTGAGTAAATTTATATTTCAGGTATTATATGTCGATGATATATAGGTTGATAGCAGTGATATGGTACTATTACATGAGACCAAGAGATTTCTAACGAAGAATTTTGAAATTAAAGATCTTGTGGAACTTCTTTTGTATTAGGTATTCAGATACTAAGAGATTGCTCTCAAGGTATCCTAAGGTTATCACAAGAAAGCTATATAGATAAAGTCCTGGATAAATTTGACATGAAAGACTGTAAACCGGGGGATACCCCTATAGCTAAGGGAGACAAGTTTAGTCTCGAACAGTGCCCCAAAAATGACCTTGAAAGATATGAGATGCAAAAGATTCCTTATGCATCTACAGTAGGAAGTCTAATGTCTGCTCAAGTTTGCACACATTCCAACATAGCGTTTCTCGTGGGAGTTTTTTGGAAGATATTTGAGCAATCATATAATGCATCACTGGAAGGAAGTCAAACGTGTTATGTGTTACTTAAAGAGAACAATGGAGTACATGCTCACTTATCGAATGTCTGAGAATTTTGAGATCATTGGGTACTCTAACTCCGATTTTGTTGGATATCTAGACAACAGATACTCCACCTTTGGATATGTATTTATGTTGGTTGGAGGTGCTATCTCTTTGAAGTCTTGTAAATAGACACTCATAGCTCCTTCAACCATGGTTGCGAAGTTCATGGTTTGTTTTGAAATATCATACCATGACACATGGTTATGGAATTTTGTGAATGGCTTACATGTGGTCGATGGTATTAAAAGACCACTAAAAACTTATTTGACAACAAATCTGTGGTTCTTTACTCTAACAATAATAGGAGTTCTACAAAGTCAAAATTTATTGACATCAAGTTTCTGGTTGTTATAGAAAGTGTTCAAAATAGACAAATTTTCATAGAACATATAAGGACAAGTTTTATGTTAGTTGATCCAATGACTAAGGGTTTGGTACCTAAAGTTTTTGATGAGCATATTTCTCATATGAGTATTGTTCCTTAGGATACCTTAGTTCAGTGAGAGTCTATATGTTTTATAGTTTACTTTGGACGTCATATATATTTTTATGCATAATAAAGTTGATAGTATATTGTTCTATTTTGAACTTGTGCTTTGTAACTATGTTGTTGCAATTAAGGACTTTGGATTGATCTTACTAAAGAATAAAAGACTAGTTGGAAATAGACATGTTTAAGATCACATTGCATGAAATTTCCATGTCACTCATCCATATTTAATCTATGTCATTTAGTATATTGGTATGGTATCATTGTGGTTGAGTCACATTTGAATATGATGAAGACCACGGTGGTTCCATAGTTGATATATGAGATGAACTAGATTATATTAAGCAGAAATCTAAATATAAATAGAATACATATGTGTGCCTAAAGAATATGTGATATAATTGTTTCAAGAAAAGTATGAAGCCCAAGTGAGAGATAAATTCATAATTTCTAATTAAGGTGGACATTATATATTTAATACTATTATATTAGCTATTTATTTTGGGTTACAAAACAATTGATCTAATTAATGACAACCTAAATGACTTCTGAAACTGATAACGGATATGGACTAAATGAGTAGATACCCAAATAGTTGGCCTATAGAGAATAATAAGAACCCTATAAGTTAACACATAAGGAACGGTTATGGCTCCAATACATCAATCATAAATTGTTTTCACCTCTCCCATCAAGAGAAAACAAAGGTCCCAAAATGAATTAAAGATTTGGTTCAGGAAGGCCATCATACCAAAACTCTCTCAAAAGGTATATCAAATGAGTAAATCAGAGATCATAGTTTCAGGGATGACTTTGTATCCTTGTTTTATATTATATGTGAGAATCAATATTCTAGGATTGATATTTCACAAATCATCGGGAAATATATAAAAGTTGACCCCATTTACTTGTTTTGGGTTCAGAAAGAACCAAATTATTATCAAGGTTGCATTTTATATAATTTGATTCAGATTCTAAAAGACACTTGAAACATTACAGAAGATGAAAATAAGAGCAAACAGAAGATAAAAAAAACCTGTCTTTTGTGGAAGCACCAGACTTGAGTAAGAAAGAAAATTTTTGAGGGACTTGTGTTCAGTGTGTTGGCATCATGCTCCAAAGTTGGTGGATCTAGAATATTGTAATATCTTTTGTGATAACCATTAGAGAAGAGGGATGAGTTGGTATCATCTTGTCAATGATTGCAAGGCTTGAATTTGACCATGCTTGACCCAGGTTTATTGGATGAGTTCATGATAATAGTAATTCTTATAATGATGACAGAGAGAGAGAAAATGATGTGAAGATGGTGCTTTCATTTGTGAATACAATGGATGAAACGAGGTTGGACGAAAGAGGAAGAGGTGGTTAACTGTAAACATGGAAGAGGCAAATGGAGTAGGGAATATTACGATTGCCACAAATGTTTGCTCAACATGGATTCTCTTTGTCCAACAATCAAAAACAAGAGGTTGAGGTCCTGAAGACAACAATTGAAATGGGGCCAAGAAATGATAGTTAGGGAAGGCACCTTTTCTTATTTTTGTTGTTGGGTTTTATGTAGTTCTCAAAGATAGAGAGCCTCTATCTTCTATAAGCTTTTTCCGATCCCTCTTTTATTTCGTTCTTGACTGAGGGTCCACTCTTTCATTACAAATTCTAACTCTCTATCTTTCTCACCGAATCCGTTTCTTTCACTTTCTTCACTCCCTGGTGTCATTTCCTTTTCCCACTCTCATGCTTGAACGTTTTTAGAAACTCCCTTCTTTTCATTTTGTAACTTACCAACCTAACTAGAGGAAACACATAAATACAATCAATTAAAACAAAACGTTGGTATAAATGTTTATAAATGTTAACTCAACACCAAGCAATTAAAAAGGATAAATTGGTTCCAATACATATAAAAAAATGCACTTGTCACTTTTACTAATTTTTTGGTTTTGAAATTTTTATATTTTTATAAATAGGTTGGACAAAATTGAGTATTCACACCTTTTATAATTAAAATGCAGTTGAACTAATAAGATTTTCTCAGTTCAATGTGTTAGAAGAAATATAACTACACATATAAGAATAAGTTTCTCAAGATATTAAGTCTCATTACCAATTTATAGAGTTTTAGAATTATAGTATTACCTATGGTTGATAGAGAGACTCCACCCTTTTTCTTTCTTTCCTCTCCTCTCTTTTTCTATTTTCCTCCTCTTCCATCTTCTTTAGCTTCTAGATTTTGTGGTTTGATGATAAAATATCAAACTAAAAGGTTTCTCTCTTATCCTCATAAACTAACTCAAATCTTTATTAATCCTATTCTTATTTTTATTAAAGATGAAATCATTTACTATAAATGATTTCTTAATCTTTGATAACAATTATTACTAACTTCTAAACCTTATCACAAATCAAATATTTCAATCATATCATCAAAATAATGGTAATGGTAAAAATCTCAATTTATTCTAGTTTATAAAGTTAAGAGAATAATATAAATTATATAAGGAAACATACATATATAATGATTACGATAAAACAAGATAATCTATATACAAATAATATCCTTCAAAATCAAATAATATCTTGACATATATAGTTGAATGGTAATAAGGATAATAATCATAACAATAACAATAGAATTATATTATTATTTCTTATCTTATGTTAGGTGTGAAAATTACCGTAATTCATAAAGCTAATTTGACACCTTTTAATAAATACTAACTTTATGTATTCATAATTGGAAATTTGATGAATTATTAAACTAATCATTTGAATTAGGTTTAGGATATTAAAAGAGTAAAACTAGCAAGCAATGTCACAAATCAGTTGGCTTATGCCCAACACAGGATTGGTGCTCAACGCAAGCCACATTGAGAGTGGAAGGCGCGCTACGCACAACTTGCCTAATTGAAGCGTCAGGCCAGATGAAGAGGTTGTGCTTAGTGCACCGCCCCTACACTCAGCACAAGCACAAAAACTCAAAATGTTAAAAAGGGATCAAAAAAACAAAGGAAACATCCTAATTTCAGTTCCTAGCTATTTTTCTATGAATTTTGAGATGTAACACTACACCAGAATAACAAAACAACAACGCTTAGAATTGTCATTCAACAGTGCTTATTGGGCATTGTCTATGTGAACGCAGTAGAATATAGGGCTATATTCAACAACGTTTGAAGCCCTATAGAAAATAAACATTTAATTGTGCTCAATGAAGCAAGTTTTGTTAAATGTCTACTTTTAAATAAGGAAAAATCTCTCTGAGATATTATATCAAATATGTAACAAACATGCCTAATTCCACCATATTTACGAGAGATTTGACAATATGAACATCATTCTGAAAACTCAATTCATAAACTATTCATGAATTGATCTCCTTTAGTTCAAATCCATTAACCTAGAAGATTATATGCAGTAATGAAATGGGCGAAGGTGATGAAGATGTAAAGAACAAATCTATGAATTTCTTTTCTCCCTTAACTGAAAAAATAAGAAGACAGAAAGACATAGTTTAGATTCAACATAATAAGAATCAAATTAAAATTTACATAGAAAATATTGATGAAAAAATAATAGACAAATGCAAGAAATACATAGAGAGATTGCAAGTTTGGTAAATCACCAACAGCTCCACCTAGCTTCAACTTTGACATTTCCTATATTATAAAATAAGCAGTTAACGTAGATGTAAATGCAAGCAACAAGAGTTAATCTAAGAAAAATAAATAAGGTAAAATAAGATAATGATTCACCTTGTACTCGAAAATAGAAACCAAAAGCTAATAACTTACTTGAAGAGAAAACGTAAGAGGAGAAGAAAAGTAAGAGAAATAGAATATTGAATAATACGTATATTATTGTGTGTGAGGTTTTGTTTTTAAATCTGCAAAGATTCACGCTCACTAAAACAAATGCTTTTAGAATATATGAATTTTAACAACGCTTACTGTAATGAACATTGTTGATATGTCACCTTTAACAACACTTATTTAAGTAAACGTTGTTCAATAGATTCAAATTAATAGCGCTTGCTTAAAAATGCTTTTAAATATCAAAATTCTTTAAAATTATTTAGTTGTCATATTATGTTCAACTTTTGATAATGAAATGACAAATAACATAATTGTTGAAAGAGTTTTCCTTGCTATTTATTGAGGCAAGTTTCTTCTTGATTTATTTAATGATATATTGATTCTTTGCTCGCCATCTCGGCTTTGTTGGAACAAGTTCCAATGCCGATATAATGGTTTCCAGAATGTTTCTTTAATAAAAAACTTAGCTTTATAGAATTATTAACAATTTCATACCATCTCGGCTTTGTTGGAATAAATTCCAACGCCAATATAATGGTATGAATTTAGCAATTTAACACAAGTGAATATGAGTTATAGTTATTTTCGTTTTCCTTTATTAACCAAACGATTTCCTTATGAAAGGTTGGTAAAGAATAAATAAATAAAGTTATAATGTAATCATACCACTTCTTTTGAAGGGTTGATATAAAGAATGAAGAATAAAACAATAAATAAATGTTAGTTGCAGAAATGTAAATGACAGAAAATAAATATTAGTTGCGGAAAATAAATGACAAAAGGTAAAAGTTAGTAGTTAGATGATTCATTATAACTGTGTTTTTTTCCTTTTCACAAAGATACAATTTATGAATTAAATTCCACTTTGATTCAAGGTTTCTTTCTTTGTCAACAAATAAATTTTATAAGTTAACATTTTACTATTTTACATTTGCATCTCTTTCTCAATTGTAGTATAGTATAGGGTTATGTCCGACCACAAGGAATTGCCTAATAGAACATTATTGTAAACATGTTATATTACTAATAATGTTTAAACATTTTTTGTTCGATTTTGTTAATGAAATACTAACAAGTAAATAAACATAAACAACTAATATGTACAAATTCTTGAGGAGGAAATTGGTTGGAAGTATAGAATTATTTCTATACTTAATTGATTTTGAAAACATTATAAGTTATGTGTTATACTTTCGGTTAATTCCACACATCATTTCTAAATCCTTCATTTAGTGTCATAGAATGATAAGATTATTTTCAAACCTTATGTAATACACTAAATAATAGTTAAGTGCCACTCCATTAAATTTATTTAGTCTGGAACATAAGTTGCTTATAGATGATTGATGTGGCAAGTAAACTAAGGTGTAGGTTATACTTTTTAGTTCACTTGTCAACACTTTAAGAAGAAGCAATTTTGGATCTTTAAATCAAGTTTTAGGTGATCAAGCTAAAACCTCATTAAGAACTTCATAAAGAATCAAAACTTAACCAAAAGTAATAACTTGAAATGAATTGAATTCAAAGGATTGTAAATTAAAGAGAACAAATTACACCATAATCCAAATCAATTTTTAGGAGCATGAGTCATCTATCCAAGGATGAGATGCTTTTTGGACCGAGATGAGAAAATGAGATTAAAAAATTAGGTTTTTGTATCTCATTTGCCATCTCCTTTCTCCTCTTGAATTAAGAAAAAAACTACAAAATAAACTTACCTAAACTATTTTGGAGTAGAAAATCTCTAAGAAAATTACAAGAATAGAAGAATTTGGTTTAGAGAGAGTATGAGGAATGGAAGTGTATGTGAGAATGTGAATTTAATTTCTTTTGCCTTTGAGGTGTCTCGTATTTACTGGAGTTTCTGCCAACCGCCAAGCTCCTCTCTTCCACCACCAAGCTGCTGACCAAACCCTTCAGCAAGGGTTTGGTCAGGTGTGTGGTTCCAAGCTGGACAGTCCAGGTGCTCTGCTAAGCTGTCTGCTTGATCTGGTTGGCTTATGTCAGGCTTGTGTTCTAACCGTGCCAGGTTAGGTCTGACCGTGCTAAGTTGGTGTTCAGGTCAACTAGGCGTGCGCTTGGTCCAAGCTAAGCTGCTTAGTGAGCAGCTTCAAGTTGACTCCATATTTTTCCACATAGGTCAAGTCTTATTGAGTCATGCTTAAGCCTAAGCACATAGCTTGCCACGTCAAGCTTAAGCATGTCATTTGTGGATCATTTTGGCCTATTTTAAACATTTTGTTTGTATTTGATTACTTCTTCTTTTTTCACCTAAATCCTACAATATATAATAAAAAGTAAATATACAAATAATATATACAAGATTGTGATATTTTATCCAAAAATTGTTGAATTAAGTTGGTTTTCTGAATTTTACCAAGGATAAGTGCCATAAAAATTGTATGAAATGTAGGCATTTTTGGAACTTATCAATAATTTAATTACCAAATATGATTTTTTATTGTGTCAAATCATATACCTTAATATTCTATTTTAATAATATTGGTTGGGGATTTAGAATATATTTCTTGAAGTAATAAACAATTGCATTTTTCATATATGTATGACCAAGTTGTGTTATATTTTGACAAACTAGCATATGAGTTTCTATTAACAATTTGAATTATTTTCGTGTAATATGTACTCGAGTTATATGTTTCAAAATAAAATTAAATAATTTCATAAATACATATTAAGTAATAACTAAAACAAGCGTTATTTGAACATATGACTTTTAACAATGCTAATTAAATCAAGTATTATTAAATGTGTGACTTTTAACAACGCTTATTGTAATGAGAATTGTTGACATGTCATCTTTAATAGCAGTTATTTAAGGAAGTGATGTTAACTAGATTCAAATTAGTAGCGCTTGCTTAAAAAATTGTTGTTGAATATCTTAGGCAAACATACAACAACACTTCTTGAAGAAAACACTGTTAAAGTTATATCCACCAATTAAATTTAACAGCGCTTGTTTAAAAGGGCCATGTTAATTATATTTCGTATTGTATTTAACAGGGATGTGCTAGAAAATGCTATCAAAGGACCATTGTTAAATGCAAATTCTAGCGTAGTTTGTTTTCTATTTCCCTTAGTCCGTAGGATAGTTTATGTTGGAAATGAGATGTAAAGGTGAGAGAGTATGAATGATGGAGCTGATGTAAGTGCATAGAGGAGATATCACTTTTCCAATGAATTATAATTTTTTTCATCTTAGTTTTGTATGACAATGCTTAGCTAAGTTACTCCCTTGCTGAGATTGATTATAATATTCATTTAACATAATGTTTGGAATTGATTTATGCATAATTTGAATTATTAATTTCTATGAATTACTTTGTAGTGTTTAATTCTTATTTTGTGAATAAATATTTTCTATGTATGACATTGGAAATGAATTAATGAAGAAATTCTTGTTCAATAGCCTATATAGCATATACTTCATCTTTTTTTGTATAATACTAGACGTAGTTTTATATTAATTGTCACATATGTGCTTGTGTTCATATAACTACTAGACATAGATTCATATAAGTATCAAGTAACTCCAAAGCTTGTTGGCATATACTACTAGACATAGAGGTATACTTAACAGTTCATATAGTTTAATCTTGTTAATCTAGTTTCTAGATATTAAGCTAGTTTAATAAGGTATTGGTATACACCAAAACATTGGTGACTAATGCAATTGAGGTATTGCACTTAAATCAACTTCATATGCATAGTCTAAATATTGAGGTCCATTATTGTGTAAGTGTCATTCTTGAATTATTTGTTTGATTAGTTACGGAGACATGAAAAATGAATAGGAAATGAATCCCATGTCGAAATTCCAGCATCTTTATTTATAGTAATTTTACTTTTTCAAGCAACATCATTGAAAACCCTTTTGAAAATAACTTAGGAAATTGATTTGATTGTTGAAAGGCTAGATTTAGAAAGTCCCTGTGGATATGAAAACCCCTTACTCTATGCTTGTTTGTGACATCATTTGGTAATTTCAATACTAATTTTTCGGCTAGTAGAAAGAGAGTCGGTGGGAGTAGAAAGACGTCCTGGACCACTAGGGGGCAAACTTCAGTTGGAGGTTACGATATCTGTCGTTTCTCCGACCGAGAATCATTCCAATGATTCCTAGACTAGGCCTCCCGATTTATTCAGGGGAGAGACGGGATGACTTAAAACCTAGTGAATATGAGCTCTTTCTGTGGGAGCTAGTAAGACTGCACAAGGAAATTCGGTCTAAGACACCTCAGAGCTACAACGAGGACATAGTCCGGGAATTTTACACGAATACATACTCATATCATAGGTCTAACGGGTCTAGGATCTCTTAGGTATGAGTAAAAGTGGTGCCCTTTGACAAGTACACCATCAATGCCTATCTTGGCAAACCCTTCACTGTCACCTCAGACGCCATCGACGACTTCCCTGAGATGAAGGTCGATGTGCTCTTCAACAATGAGTTGATGCATAATAGAGTTGTTGTGCTCCTCTGCCTGCCCGAGAGCACCTACTACACCAAATAGGTGGGGGCGTCATAGAATATTCTTAGGAAGGACATGATCCCGCTCACTCGGGTATGGATTTCCTTCATTTTAAGCATTATTTACTCCACCTCCCACACCTCTGACATTCCAATGTCCAAGGCCTACCTAGCCTACTGCATTCAGGCAAAGAGGAAGGTTGACGTAGGTATCATCCTCTTAGGCGAGCTTTACTAGTTCATGGTTAGCGAACCGTCAAAGACTGGAGGTGCAACGAAGCCCTTGGTTTATCCAAAAATTATCACTGGCTTGTGCCAGCGGGCTGGGGTGGATACTGATGTGCCTCTACAAACAAAATTACCAAAAATCCTTTTGAAAATAACTTCGTATATTGATTTGATTGTTGAAAGGCTAGATTTAACAAGTCCATGTGGATACAACAACCTCATAACTCTATACTTGTTTGTGACACTGTTTGGTAATTTCAATACCAATTTGTCGACTAGCATCTTAACGTTGAGATACATTCTTAAAGTAAATTGGTTATATCATTGTACTTATTCTATCATGAAATAAAATTATAACATGTGGTCCAAAAACTAATTACGAAAATATAGTAATTTTGGGATGTTAGAGCCATTAATAGCAGAGTTAGCTTGTTCACCTCTTGTAAATTGGAAATTTGGGGGAAATTCATGTATTTGATAATAGTTTTTCATTGTGTGCCCATTTTTCTTGCAATGAGTGCATAACTTTCCTGTGTTTGGGCCTTTATTCCAAGAACCTCTTCCAAAAGAAATGGAGGTTCCTCTTCCAAAGTTCCTATTTTGGTTGGTATTTCTTTCGGAGGAGCTATTCCTTTTCCAATTGGCTCCCATTGTCCTGATCTTAGTGTCTAGTTCTTACTTTCTTGTTGAACAACTAGAAAACATCGTACTCGTGTTTGGGAGTGATTGTATTAGCATAATCTGGGATCTAACACCGGAAAAGGAATCATTCAATCCCTTTAGAAATCTTATAACTCTATCATATATTATGTACTTCTTAACATCTATAAGAGTTGTGGAAGAACGTTGGACAACACAAATGCATTTTGGAAGGGGTCTAAAATTGTTTAACTCATCCGAAATGATTTTTAATTCAGTAAATTCATTTGTTACACTTAGATCCCCTTGTTTGAAATTGGCAATAGAATCCTGCACATATGCAATTTTAAAGAGATTGCCTTGGAAGAATCTCTCCTCAAGTTCATTCCAAATCTCATATATCTTGTCTATCCAAAGTATGCTTTGAGAAATTGAAGGGGAAACTGACCTGGTGATATATTAGATCACTATATTGTTTGCTCTTTCTCATGCTAGAAATACTAGATTTGTTTTGGAAGACATTTGAGTTGAGCCATCTACAAAAGCTAACTTTTGCTTGGAGATCAAGCTCGTACTCATGGATGTTGTCCATTGATGGTAGTTTTCACCATTAAGAATGGGTCAAACCAATGCAAATTTTTTGATGGATGAACGTAGTATGGTAATGTTTGATGTTGTGAAATGTCCATTGTAGGATATGTAGAATTTAAGGGATTGAAAGAAGAAAGGGTGGAAGACATTTGAATGTAGTAGAGCTCTTATAATAAGAGCTCTAATACCATAATAGGAATCATTCCCTTTCAAGAATCAAACTACAAGAAGCATGAAACACTCCTTGACCAAACGAAAATGAATGAAAACGAAAAGAATGAAGAAGATGTATATGAATGCTTCTTATTGAATTGGAAAACTGAATTACTGAATTACAATAAGCAACTAATGGAAATTTATATAAAACACATAGTAACGAACTTTCTAACTAACTGACCTATGTATTTGTTTCATTCTTCGACTAATTGATTTCTAGAATGGTTGCTTATAATACATGCAATTTGCCTTGTATCTCATTTGTTGGCTGCTGCCTAGACTTCTGACACGGGTTTTGGCCCAATGCATCAGAATTTTTGGTTCATCCAGGTGACCTACTTGGCACGGTCATGTGGGCTACTATCTCGTTCAGCTGTTTATCACCTAACATAGACATCTAGCACCTTGGCTTATTATCTGGTGCATTCTTATGTTATATTGTCTTACACGATGGCGCGGTCATTTGGCATGCTATTTGGCATTATAGCACGGTCATTCTGGCAAGGTGTGGCCTGCTACTAGCTGGATCCAGCATATCATTATTCTTGGCTAATAAGCACTACTTACATTTCTATTTTCACGTATTATGATTGTCGTTTGCCATTTTAAAAATGTTGCCTTTATCTAACTAAATTCAATATTAAGTAAAACAGAGATGGTCATCTACTAGATTTTGAACTAGAGGGGTGATATTAACCATGTGATGGTTGTTGTGGCAAATCTAGACCTATTCCATACTCATAATTGAAGGATTGTGAATATTGTTAGATTAATTCTAATTAGTGGTCCATGTTCTTGGAAGTTACTAGTTTGAATAAAAGTACCTAATATGATGATGGTTGGCAATTGATGGATCAAACTAGTGGGGATGTTGTTAACACCCTCCCCTCGCACTCATGCATTGGAAAAGCATCCCATTCATTCCATTCTTTTCCATCTCATGAATAGAAATATAAAGAGAGAATTATAGAAGCACTAGTTGTTGAATAAGGAAAGTATAGTGTCATATAGAGAAGGAAGGAAACTAAGTTTCTAATCATCAACGAACGCATAAAGGGAATGTGGAGAGGTAAGAACAAAAGCAACCGGAAAGTGCATAAAGGGAAACACAAATGGAACCAGTTATTCCTTACTCAATTCTTTTACCTCATGTGAATGTCATAATCTTAAGGTCCTAAATTAAGGGGTTCTTATGAACCATTAAAGGCTCTAAAAGTTTGAAGTCTAACAATTGGTATTAGAGCATCTGGTTAGGGATATTATGACATTCCTTGTGTTTCTAGAATTGAATCATCAATACATTAAAATGGAACCAAAAACTTATTTTTACGAAATGAAGTAATTGTGAATTTTTCTCTTTGGTTCAATCTAGAGTTAATTATTTAAATAAAAGTTGTAACATTTTCTTGTTTTTCATAATGTTATTATATGTTTGAAAATGTGAAATAATTATACTCGTATGAAAAATTAATTTTTGATTTTGAAATTAATTACAATTAAAGTTATGATGCATATATTGATCGCTCAAAGGTGGATCATTACATGTAATTAAGTTTATGAAGCCATAAGGATAATAAGTTGGGTTTGTTCATTAATTATAACGCATATTTTGATCACCCAAAGGTGGATCACTACATGTATTTAATGACATTAAAGTTTTAAACATATTTTTTTGTGCTCGTTTCTCTAACGATAACATGCATGTTTAAAAAGTATGATTAATTACTCATTAAAGAATAACATTGAGCATCATTAATAAATGTTTAATGCATTTAAATTTTATCCAAAAATAAATTAAGTGCATGAATAAAAGTTTGTTTGAATCCATAAAGTTTATTCAAAGCATTAAAGTGTGAGGATGTCTTATTTCAGCTTCATTCAATGCATTCGCCTTAGGCAATAGATGTGTCAAGTTCAACGAACTGAACTATGTTGGTTGGTCCGAACAGATCTAGTTCTCACTAGGTGTTATGGAGTTGGACTTGGCCGTCATTATGGATAATGTACCAACCATAACTGAGCCCAACTCGGAGGCAAACAAGACTCCATATGAGGCTTGGAAGCGGTGAAACAGGTTGAGTCTTAGCTTGATGAAAATGTCAATCTTTCATAATGTCAAGCCATCTATGCCTAAGATGAATAATGCAATGGAATTTATGAAAATGATCAAGGAGTAATCCCAATCAGACATTACTGATAAGTCTATGGTGGGAAATCTCATGACAGAGCTCACGACCAAGAAGTTTGACTAGTCGCAGCCCATTCATGATCAAGTAACTAGCATGGCAAATATGGCTGCGAAGATGAAAGACATGGGGATGGAGGTGATAGAATCATTCTTGGTACAGTTCATTATTAACTCTCTTCCTGTTGAGTTTGACCAATTCTAGGTGAACTATAACACCATAAAGAAGAAATAGAATTTTCAGGAAGTAAAGGTCATGCTCGTTCAAGAGGAGGGGACGTTAAAGGAAATTAAAAATGACTTCATTCAGGAGCAAGGTAGCACCAGCAGATTCAAGTTAAGCAATAGGAACAAAGAAAAGGGGAAGGAAAAGATCCCCATTAAAGAAGGGAAAATCAATAAAGAAATGAAGTGCTTCTTTTGTAAAAAGAATGAGCACTATAAGAAGGATTGTCCTAAAAGGAAGAAATGGTTCGAAAACAAAGGTAAACATTTTGTTTCCGTTATAGATGAATCATTTCTTATTGAGGTTCCTAATAATACTTGGTGGTTAGACTCTGGTGGAACAACTCATGTGTCACATATTATGCAGGGATTCCTTTTAATCCGAACCCAGGAAACTAAGAAGTTTCTTTACATGGGGAACACAATGAAGGCACGAGTTCGTAGAATTGGGACATACAGATTGATCCTAGATAGTGGAAACTATTTAGATCTAGAAAAGTGTCTTTATGTTCTTGAATGTTACAAGAACTTGGTTTCTGTTGCTAGAGTGGATTGTATAGGTTTTAATTTTAAGATTGAGCATTCTGGTTTTAAATTATGTAAGCCTTCGTACTATTTCGGTTTTGGTACATTAATGAATGGTTTATATTGCTTCAATATTGATTTTAAATTTAAGGAATCTTTATTTAATGTTGAACATGATTTTGGTAGCAAGCTTAAATATTTTTTATAAGAATTATTCTTACTTGTGGCATAAAAGATTAGGCCATATATCGAAAGAAAGGATAATGAGGTTAACAAAAAGTGATATTTTACCTCTTTTGGATTTTGGAGATTGGGATGTTTGTATTAAAGAAAAACAAACTAAACACATATCAAAGAACCCATCCACAAGAAGTAGCAAACTTCTCTAATTGATGCACACAAATATTTGTGGTCTTTTTGATGTTTCATCTTGGGGTGGTGAAAAGTATTCATCACTTTTATAGACGATTACTTACGTTATTGTTAACTATATTTGTTGCATGAAAAATCTCAATGATTGGATGTCCTAAAGATATTCATTGATGATGTTGAAAGGCAACTTGAAAAGAAGGTTAAGGTTCTGAGGTCTGATAGAAGTGGTGAATATTATGGAAAATATAATGAAAATGGACAATGTCCAGGACCATTTGCAAAGTTTCTCAAAAGTCGAGGTATATGTGCTCAATACACTATGCCTTACACACTGCAACAAAATGGTGTGGTTGAAAGGCGAAATCGTACTCTAATGAAAATGGTTAGGTCAATGTTGAGTCATTGTGATGTACCTTTATCATTATGGATGTACGCATTAAGGACCGCTGCGTATATGCTAAATAGGGTTCCGAGTATGGCAGGTCCTAAATTTCCCTATGAATTATGGACTGGTAGGAAACCCAGTTTGAGACATCTCCATGTTTGGGGTTGTCCTACAGAAGTAAAAGTGTACAACCCACATAAAAGGAAGCTTGATGCAAGAACCATTATTGGTTTCTTTATTGGCTATCTGAAAAAGTCAAAGGGGTACAGATTTTATTGTCCTAACCATAATACGAGAATAGTTGAGTCTGGTAATGTTAGGTTCATTGAGAATGGTCAAACCAGTGGGAGTGATAAATCACGAAAGGTTCATATTATGGAGACTTATAATGAATCTTCTTCATCGAAGACGTATCCTAAGGTTGTTGTTCCTATATTTTTATTTTCGTCAAATAACACACAAAGACAACAAGATAATATCCAAAACCCACAGGATGAATAAATAGTTAATGAGCCGATTAATGAAATCATTAATGATCAAGTGGTGGAAGAACCGCAAGAAATAGCATTAAGAAGGTCTGAAAGGCAAAGAACACCAGCTATTTCAGACGATTATATTGTATATTCACTTGAACATAAATGTGACTTGAGCATTGATAATGATCTAGTCTCATTCATACAAGCCATGGAAAGTGACAATTCTAAAGAATGGCTCAATGTTATGAAAGAAGAGTTGAAATCAATGGACGATAATAAAGTTTGAGATCTAGTTGAGTTGCCTGAGAGTTCAAAATGAGTTGGTTGTAAATGGCTTTTTAAGATCAAGCGTGACTCAAAAGGCAACATTAAAAGGTATAAGGCTAGACTTATTGCCAAAGGTTTCGCTCAAAAAGAGGGCATTCATTACAAAGAAACTTTCTCTCCGTTATCTAAGAAAGATTCTTTAAGAATTGTTATGGATTTGGTAGCTCATTATGAGTTAGAGCTTCACCAAATGGACATAAAGACCGCTTTTCTAAATAGTGACTTAAACGAGAAAGTTTATTTGGACCAACCCGAAAGGTTCATGACCATAGGAAAGGAAAATCTAGTGTGTAAATTAAATAAGTCAATATACAAAAAGCTTCTAGACAATGGTATATAAAGATTAATGATACCATTACATCATATGGGTTTGTGGAAAACACTGTTGACTGGTGTATCTACATGAAAGTTAGTGGGGGCAAGTTTATAATGTTAGTCCTATATGTTGATGACATTTTGCTTGCTACAAATGATAAAAGATTGTTACATGATGTAAAGAAGTTTCTCTCTAATAATTTTGAACTGAAGGATATGGGTGAGGCATCCTATGTGATAAGAATAGAAATATTCCGTGATAGATCACACGGATTGTTAGGATTATCTCGGAAAGGATATATCAATAAGGTATTAGAGAGATTCAGGATGGAAAAGTGCTCCGCATGAATAGTTCCAAGTCATAAAGGGGACAAATTCAGTGAAAAGCAATGTCCAAGAAATGATTTAGAACGTAAGAAAATGAAATCAATTCCATATGCATCAGTGGTTGGGAGTTTAGTGTATGCTCAGACATGCACTCGGTCAGATATTAGCTTTTCCGTTGGAATGTTAGGCCGATATCAAAGTAACCCCGGAATGAACCACTGGAAGGCTGTAAAGAAGGTTCTTAGATATTTGCAACGCACTAAGGATCACATGCTCACACATAGAAGGTTAGATCACCTTGAGGTGATCGGTTATTCAGATTCAAACTATGCAGAATGTGTGGACTCAAGGAAATCTACATTTGGGTATGTTTTCATAATGGGTGGAGGAGCCATTTCGTGGAGAAGTGTTAGACAATCTGTAATTGCTATGTCCATAATGGACGCTGAGTTTGTGGCATGCTTTGAGATCACAAATCATGCATTGTGGCTACGAAACTTTACTTCAGGACTTGGCATTGTAGACAGTGTAGCTAGGCCGCTGAAGTTTTATTGTGATAATTTCGCAGCGGTATTCTTCTCTAAGAATGACAGGTATTCGAGAGGTGCCAAACATATGGATTTAAAGTTTCTGTCATTTAAAGAAGAAGTACGAAATGAGAAAGTGTCTAGAGCATATTGGTACCGATCTAATAGTAGCGGATCCGTTAACTATGGGATTGCCGCCCAAAATTTACATTGGCCATGTAGAAAGGATGGGCATTATAGATAAGTCATTGTTAATGTGATATTACTTGATGTATATATACATGTATAGATGTTTGCTTATCATTGTATGACACATTTGAATTCAATGAAAGTTTCATTTCCGTAATTAAAGTTTAAATTATCCATATTAAAGAAAGTACTTGTATGGTTTTAATGAGATAACTTGGTGAGTTTTCGAAAGGTGCATGAAGACTCAAATTAAAGTTGGTTGAGTTGAGTTGATTGTGATACATGGAAGGGATCAGGTTGCCTCATATAATTTATGACCGCCATGATTCAACCATTTCGATTCAATTAATGATGATGATTTGTAAGGTTCAATTAAATTGTACAATTAAAGTCATGAATCTTCAAGTCATCACATGGACCAAGTGGGAGATTGTTAGATTAATTCTAATTAGTGGTCCATGGTCTTGGAAGTTACTAGTTTGAATGAAAGTGCTTAATGTGATGATGGTTGGCAATTGATGGATCAAACTAGTTTCCGTGAAAGTGAAGGAGTTACTTTCTCCAATAACTCCTCATAAACCCTTCTATAAATAGAGACACTCATGCATCGGAAAAACATCTCATTCATTTCATTCTTTGCTATCTCATGAATAGAAATATAAAGAGATAATTATAGAAGCATTAGTGGTTGAGTAAGGAAAGCGTTGTGCCATATAGAGAAGGAAGTAAACTGAGTTCCTAATCATCAAGGAACGCATAAAAGGTGAGAACAAAAGCAACCAGAAAGTAAATAAAGGAAAACACAAATGAAACCAGATATTCCCTACTCAATTTTTTTATCACATGTGAATATCATAATGGTAAGATCGAAATTAAGGAGTTCTTATGAACCATAAAAGTTTTAAAAGTCTGACAGAGATGTCAAATTGTTCCTCCATTTTACGCTTGCACTCATTACTAATTCCAATTTGTACGTCACTGTACATTATATGAGAAGTGTATGAACGCTTTGAAATAAATAAACTTAGGTAGCTATAAATCTGCCATTATATGATCTTTCATGATGAAAATTTCCACGTTTCTTGGTTTAAACATTTGGTTTAAACGGCCAAAATAAAAAGCCAAACATTTTGAGTTTTATAGATATATAGAAGGCCTTATTGATTCACCATCCATCAGCTATATATATGTGGGATGTATCAGTGACGATGACTAGCTTACTTATATGAGGGTGTGACAAATAATTTTGAGCCCTCAGATTAAAATCAAGGGCTAAGGGCTGATATTAAAACCTCCTATTAAAACTCACACGTGGCATCTTTATTGTTTCCCTCAAATCCTTTTAGACTATTAATCTACCTTCAAGTTTGTGCTTTTATTTTTTCATCACATTTTCTCCTTGCGTAGTATCATGTCTCTTCAGTACTAGTTACTAAAGTATCAAGACGTCTTCTCTACACTGTAGTCAACCACATATCATTATTGAATATGTTTTTGTTCCCTCTAGCTATTTTTCACAGCCGTAAGCCCACACCAAATGGACCAAAACAAGTAATGTATTTTCCCTATTTGTTATAATTATCAATTGTCGGAGTACGTGAAAGTAAAATGTATTTTTGTTTTTTCTCTTTTAAACACATGTATGTGAAAATGAATTTTTATGAGAATATATAATATATAATGGATTCAAGATTTGCCCCTTTAAAAAAATTCCTTTATTTATTTTTTTGTTAGTTTCTGTTTATTATGAACTTTTTAAATGGAGATCAACAATATTGAAGTTAATTTAGCTATGCCATCAAAAGATTTGAATGATCCAGTAAGCACATTATATGAATGGATTCATGCATGTGACGATGTGAGGATATTTCATGATTAATTTTTGTCATTTGATTGCATTAATACTAGTAAGTAATCATTGATGGCTTTAGTTATAATTTTTTTTGTACTATGAAGTGTATTTTTACCTTATGGTAAGGAACTAATCTATTTTGGTGTTCGTGAATGTCCCTCCCAACAAGTGTCGCTCATAGGAATCGAACATTTGACCTTTTGATAATCCTAGGGATCTAGCAGGGCCTTACACCACTAGACCAATACCTTGTTGGTGGGTTTAGTTATAATTATTATAATGAAAGTCATTATGTATCCATATATTAATATAACGAATGAACAAAATAGGTTTATGCGTAAGGTTTATAATGACTTGCTTTTGAGTTGATGAAGTCTAACACACTTGTAAGATTACATAGACCAATGTAATATTGTTTAAAATTTTGGGTCATATATGCAATGTTTAAATGCGTTAGGATTATTATTAGTAACCAACTTAATATCGACTAATTCATGTAGAGTTTATGCCTATGGAAATTATTATGTTAATGTCAAAAGTGAAGGAAATTTTCCATCTATAATCCTTATATTGAACGCGGAAATCCTTACGATCATGACTTCGTTCCCATAACCCAATGTTTATGCCCATACATAAACCAAATGGAACAACCATGATCCAGACCGAAGAAACACCAACTGATTTCATGGTGAAGAAGAAGAACATACCTTGATTAGCCATTTGGAATCTCGAAGGTATGTGGGTGTGATGATCTTCCAGATGTTAGAGCGCCTGATGATTTTCCTTTTGCTTCTCTAGAGGGGAATGAGAAAGCCAAAGTGAGTGTGATGCTTGATGTTATTGTGAATGGTGTTAAGTTACCTTATGGAATTGTGATGGTGTGTTATCTTATATTTGATAACTCCTCACAATTTCCTTTATTCTCATCAGTCTACTCAACAAAACCCGTTGGTCTACAAATGGGGACCATAACCCATCAAAATAACCGAAGCGGTTACTGCTTAAGTTGCAAAAATTCTGATTCAGTCCCTTCATCAAATCAGAAATTGTCTGGAAGTATCTACACTTATAATATTTCATGTCACATATGCCCTTAGCCACCAAATTAATTACTGAAGATCATTTTATATTATATTTTTTGCTAATTAAATAATGGCCATAACACAATTATAGAATTATATTTGTGACCCACAAATTGTCAGAAATTCTAACAATCTCCCACTGGTCACATATATGATTCACCATATGTGTTATCCTTATTGCGCGCTTAAATATTTTCATTATGACTCAGACATACCCAAATTATCTCGTCCATTAGTCTTGTCTCCATATCAAATCACAGTGAATTTCGCCATATCAATCATGACTAATTCAACAATGATCACCAACATTGACACAACTAAATGACATAGATTAAATCATGAAATGTGTAGCATGAAAATCACATGAATATGATCGGTACATGTCAATTTTCAACTAGTCCTACTTAACTTTAGTGAGATCCTTAATAATAACATAAAACCTTATTGTACAAAGTATAAAGACAGAATACCAAACTGAATGATTAATCAACTGAAGTTTGAATACAAAGTATCCATACATAATACTGAAATTACATAGAACATAATGAAGGTGTACACATTCTAACTCCCACTAAACCAAAAAATCCTCACATTGAACACCCATGTGAGCAGCATGCTCATGAAAGACCTTGGGTGTGATAGCTTTTGTAAGAGGATCTGCAATCATGGAGTTAGTGCCTAAATGTTCTATGGAAAGCTGTCCACTTTGTACTTTCTTCTTAACAACTAGGAACTTAATGTCGATGTGTTTCGACTTTGCTGAACTCCTATTGTTGTTGGAGAACAACACGGCTGACCTATTGTCACAATATAATTTTAGTGGTCTTTCAATTCTTTCCACAATTCGCAGCCTAGTGACAAAATTTCTCAGCCATGATGACTGATGTGATGCCTCATAACATGCTATATATTCAGCTTCCATGGTGGATGAAGCCACAAGAGTTTGCTTGGCAGAGCGCCAAGAAATTGCACCACCAAATTACTATCTTGGCATCCCGCAAAATCGAAGTCAGAATACCCAATGATCTCTAATTGGTCTGATCTCCTATATGTGAGCATATAATCTTTTGTTCCCTTTAAGTACCTCATGACCCTTTTGACTGCTTTCCAATGGTCCAATCCTGGATTACTTATATATCTGCCTAAAACCCCAACTATGACCGCTATATCCGGACGCGTACAAACTTGAGCATACACAAGACTCCCTACAGCTGATGCATAAGGGATCTTTTGCATTTCCTGAATTTCCAGATTTCCTTTAGGGCACTGATTGAGACTAAATTTGTCTCCCTTAGCAACTGGAGTATCCATTACTTTACAGTCCTGCATGCCATACCTTTTGAGCACCTTTTCTATATAGCTCTTTTGTGATA
>NC_032014.1:25799414-25800212 GCF_001865875.1 Lupinus angustifolius
TCGATTACAGGATGAAGATAATCGATTAACAAAACCAACTTAATCGATTAACAGAACAAGGATAATCGATTAACGCAATAGTCTTAATCGATTAAAACATAAACAGTAAGCTTAGACAGATTCGATTAATTGCACACCAGTTAACCGATAATGAAACGAATAACAGAGCTTACAGATTTTATCAGAGTATCATTCAGAATATCACAAGTACAGAATGTATCAATTAATTCTACTATACTAGATAATCGATTAAAAACAGTAAAGAGAGAGAGAGAAAAAAAATCATGCAACGCGAATTTTTATCCTGGTTCGTTTGCTTGTCCACTGCAAACTACATCCAGGCCTCCCGGCTGACTTGGGAGATTTCCTTTACTATAATTGAATCAATGTATTTACACGCACATCATCCAATTACAACACTTAGAGAATTACAAGAAAACAAAGAAACCTATTCTATGGTTTGACTCCCTTCCTACCGACAAAGAAAACGTTTCTTTCGGCGTAGCCCCAGCCAAGAATCTCTGTTCTTTCCTTTTCTAAAACTCTAAGCAATTATGAAGATACACTCAATCTCTTAGGTGATAAGACACCACGAGATTCCCTTGTTACAACAATTTGCACAACAAAATAGAAGAGTAAAATCAAGCTAAAACAAAGCTCAAATATGACAAGAAGGCTTTACTCAAATATGACAAGAAGGCTTTACTTTAAAACACCTAATACAAATTCATGCAATATGACAATGTATAAGTATGAAAACAGAAGTTACAGAATCTAAAAAACTTCACAAAAAGCATC
>NC_032014.1:25800312-25805807 GCF_001865875.1 Lupinus angustifolius
GCAAAGCTGTTGGATCTTGCAACTCTTGTCCATGTTCTTGAGGGTTTTGAGTTTGTCCTTCATGAATTACTAACTCATCTTAATCAGGGAAAGCATCATCAGCTAATGTCTTAAGGATGTTCCAAGTTTGCTTCATCGAAAGCAACCATATGAATCGCATTTGGAATTGATACGGATTCTTCCTCTAAGACAAAGTTTCTAACCTTATCTTCCCCCTCAAACTCAATATCCTCAAAGAACGTGATTATACCCGTCTCAAATATGGATTTTAAATTTGGGTCATAAAATTTATAGCTCCTTGATTTTTCAGAATAACCAATAAAGTAAATGCTCACTGTACGGGAGTCCAATTTCTTTTCATGAGGCCTATAAGGCCTTGCCTCAGCTGGACATCCCCACACATGAAAATGCTTTAGACTTGGCTTTCGCCCAGTCCAATGCTCATAAGGTGTTTTGGCAGTTGCCTTAGTTGGCACCCTATTAAGAATATAAGCTGCAGTCTTAAGTGTCTCTCCCCAGAGTGACTCTAGTAAGGTAGAGTGACAAATTATACTCCTCGCCATGTCCTTAAGAGTCTGGTTTCGTCTTTCAGACACACCATTCATGTTAGGCGATCCTGGCATGGTGTACTATGGGACTATACAACATTCCTCTAGGTATTTGGCAAAAGGCCCTAGACGTTGTTCACCTGATCCGTCATATCTACCATAGTATTCACCACCACAGTCAGATCTGATGCACATAATCCTTTTGTTGAGTTCATTATCAACTTCAGCCTTAAAAGTTTTGAACACGTCCAATGATTGGGACCGATTGGGACTTTTCATGAATAAGAAAAATGTATGCATAACGAGAATAATCGTCTATGAATGATATGAAGTACTGTTGACCATTCCAGGAAGCCGTAGGGAATGGCCCACATATATCCATGTGTATCATTTCTAAGACGTCTGAAGCTCTATATGCACTAGATTTCGATTGTTTGGTATGTTTTCCTTTTATGCATTTAACACAAACATTAAGGTTTGTGAAGTCAATGGAATCCAAAATCCCATCTGACACAAGACACTCAATTCTCTTTTGAGAAATGTGACCTAGACACTTGTGCTATAATGCACCTGAATTATTAATTTCAATTTTACGTTTAGTACCACGTGATTCCAGTGATTCCACATTTAGGGTTTCGCTATAATCAGTTATAGTATTCAGCATATAAAGATTGTCATTTAACATAAGTGAACCAGTTCCAATAACATTTGAATTTAAAGACAATTGAACCGAATTGTTTCCAAATGAACAACAATATCCAAATTTGTCCCAATAAGAAATAAAAATTAAATTCCGTCTAAAAGACGATACAACAATAGTGTCTTTCAAATCCAAATAAAAACCAGTACATAATAACAATCTAAAATGTCCTATAGCTTCCACTTCTACCGACTTTCCATCGCCAACATAGATGTAACTTTCAACATAATTAGGCTTTCGGTAGCTCAGGCAAACCTGCATTGAAACGCTGATGTTAGAAGTTGAACCGGAGTCTAACCACCAGATCTTTCCAGGTACTGAAGTTAAATTGACCTCAGAACAGACCAAAGTAAGAAATGTATCTTTCTTAGCACTCCAAGCGTGATACTTTACACATTTCTTCTTTTGATGTCCAAATCCTTTGCAAAAGTAACAGACATCAGTCTGCTTCTGCTTCTTTTGCACTGGACCCTTAGCAGCTTCATTATTGGGCTCTGAAGTGACTTTCCTTTTGCCCTTGTCTTTAGAGGTGCAAACATAATGGCCACTTTCAGTCCTTTCTCGATTCAATCTTTCCTCTTCTTGCACACAAAATGAAATGAGCTCATTTAGAGTCAATTTCTCCCTTTGACAATTATAAGAAATCTTAAACTGACTGAATTGTGCAGGAAGGGAAAGTAAGACCAAATGTATGAGTAAGTCTTCCGACATCTCAAGCTTAAGGGCCTTAAGCTTTGAAGCAATGTTGGACATTCCCATAATGTATTCCCTTATGTTTCCCTTGCCTTGATACCTCATCGAAATCAAGTTATGTAACAGAGTACTTGTTTCCTACTTATCGCTCTTTGCAAAGCGTTTTCAATCTCAGCAAGGAAAACTTTGGCACTATTTATCTCATCCGCGATAGTACCCCTAAAGACCTCTGGAATGACGCGCTTAATAATCATCAGACTCATGCGATTAGAGCGATCCCACTTCTCATAATCCTTCCTCTCTTCAGAGGCACTGAATTCCAAAGGAGAAGGGGGTTCATCTACCCTTAATGCATAGTCTAGATCCATGCAGCCAAGAACAATTTCCATGTTCTCTTTCCAATCCTTAAAATTTTCACCATTAAGGACCGGAACCGAATTCAAATTCGCAGATATAGAAGCAATTGACGTAGCTGATTCAAACAAAAGACAAAGAATTAAAATATGCTCACAACTTAAAATTATCAATGTGCTTAAACAACGGTATGTCCAAATCAAGATACCCAGTGCACTATTAATATCAAGTCTTTGGACAGTGATATTAACTGCAAGTGGTACTCTTGTGGTAATGATCAAACATTTATAATAAGGCATGTCAATTGACGAATACCTCTTTGGATTGATTCATCAGTCACATGTATAAAAATTTAGAATTATAACATGTTTATCATCACAGGTGTGTATGATCTTCGGCCAAATAATAACTTTCCTTTGGGTCAATTAATACTCGCATGAACGATCATACACACTTACATCCATTATTCCTCATGAGTTATATCCATGAAAGGGGTCACTTTGGCGACATTTCACTTCAATTGGCTCACTTGAAATAACAGACAACTTAATGGACAACCAAATAACAATTAAAGTCAATGCACAAAGATCCCAAAGCCCCATAATTTTTTTGTACTCTCGCTTGAGCGAGGTACTCTCGCTTGGGCTCAATAGAAGACAAAGCTTCTATTCAGTTCTCGCTTGGGCGAGGAACCCTCGCTTGAGCGAGGTACTCTCGCTTGAGCGCAATAGAAGTCAATGCTTATATTTAGCTCTCGCTTGGGCGAGGCACTCTTGCTTGAGAGAGGTACTCTCGCTTGAGCACAATAGAAGCCAATGCTTCTGTTAGCTCTCGCTTGGGCGAGGCACTCTCACTTGAGCGAGAGCTCTGCGAGAGAAAACGAACAGGGCGATTTCTGCATCGTTCTTCTCTGGAAAATTACCCCAAAAATAAAAATAAAAAAACACCGGAAAAGACATTGATTCATTTCGAATCTATATATACATATTTGAAAAGCATGAATTTGTATCCTAATAAATTCAATTGCACATATAAATCATCAAACCCTAAATTCATCCAAATTTGGGGAAGAACAACAAAAACCCTAATTTCACACATGAATCAAATTAGGGTGGCTCTGATACCACTTGTTGGAGAATTTCTCCATCTATAATCCATAGATTGAATACGGAAGTCCTTATGATCATGGCTTCGTTCCGATAACCTAATGTTTATGCCCATACATCCATGACCCAGACCGAAGAAACCCCAATTGATTTCATGGTGAAGACCAACTGATTTCATGGTGAAGAAGAAGAACATACCTTGATTAGCCATTTAGAATCTCGAAGGTATGTGGGTGTGATGATCTTCCAGATGTTAGAGCGCCTGATGATTTTCCTTTTGCTTCTATAGAGGGGAATGAGAAAGCCAAAGTGAGTGTGATGCTTGATGTTATTCTGAATGGTGTTAAGTTACCTTATGGAATTGTGATGGTGTGTTATCTTATATTTGATAACTCCTCACAATTCCCCTTATTCTCATCAGCCTACTCAACAAAACCCGTTGCTCTACAAATGGGGACCATAACCCATCAAAGTAACCGAAGCGGTTACTGCTTAAGTTGCAATAATTTTGATTCAGTCCCTTCATCAAATCAGAAATTGCCTGAAGGTATCTACACTTATTATTATTTCATGACACATATGCCCTTAGCCACCAAATTAATTACTGAAGATCATTTTATATTTGGGTTAATTACATAATGGTCATAACACAAATATAGAATTATATTTGTGACCCATAAGTTGTCAGAAATTCTAACACTTAATGTCTTATTGAAAAAGTTTGAAGTCAGAGGGGATCACTCTTCATGAATTAGTGGGAATTCAAAGAATTGAAGCACCACTCTTCATAAAAGAAAATGCACTTCTTATAAATAAGGGTTATGGTCCCCAAAGTATATGCAAGCAAAATCAAGTAATCAACTTCCTATTCTAGTACCTCGTCATTAGAAGGAGAAGCTTTAAGTCATCAAGAGTAATTTTGTATAATAAGCTTGAAAGACCAAAGAACTTACATATTTCACTATGAATATCAAGTTGAATACAAGATAAAGAAGATGTAAGTTCATTGGCCATATATATTCAGATAGCTTATGCTCTACATTCCTTCTCAATGGTTTGCATTAATAAACTTGGCTAGAGGATGATTCTGTTTATCGTCTATAAGTAAACCTCTCATTAAGTTGATTAAAAAAAGAGAAAAAGATGTATACACTAATAATGTAAGATTTTGTTACATTGTTATTGTAACATTCATCATTTATTTTTAATTATTATTAATTTTTCAAAAAAAAAATAGTTCAAATGAAGGGTGAAAGATGTACTGACTGTGTACAAATTTTCACACTATCTATGTATAAATATTACACTCTTAAAAAAATTGGGTAATTCTGTCGGGATTAGAAAAACTACAATCACAACTTATATATAAGGCTTGATTTTAATATATAGTTTGAAAAAATCGTGAGATTTTTAAGAAGAAAATGAAAATCACTATTTGAATTAGGTAAGAACGAAATAACAATTATCCAATCTTTATATAAGGTATTATCAATATCGAAGATCAACACACTTACTAGGAATCTGAACTTTAAACTCAAGCAAATCATAAAAAAATTTCCAAACTACAGTAGAAAAGTCAAACAATAAAAAGAGGTGATCTAATGTTGCTCTTTAGCACAAAATAAACAAGCCATATCCACATGATTAGAAAGAATAGATCTTCTCAAAAGTGCAGATTTGGTTTCAACTCTACCCCTCAATAACTTCCACACAAAACAAGAATTTTTTTATGGTAAGCAAGTAATCCAAACCTTATGAAGAAGCAAATTCTCTGCAGAAACTGTCAACTCCAACTCAGCCTCATAAGCTAATTTCAACGAGAACACACCTGCAACATCTAATCTCCAAGTACATTTGTCAAACTTCTCCTGAACGCAAGATAATGACTGAATTACAGCAAGGAGCTGAACCTCTAAGGCTTTGTTTGGGAGTTAGGAGAGAAAGTAAAGGAGATGGATAAGAGGGTAAAGAGGGGGGAGGAAAGGAAGGAGAAGGGAGGGCAAATCCAACTAAACCCCTCCCTTGTTTGGGAGTGTGGAATTTAGATAGGAGGGGATGAAGGGTTAATGTAATACAAAAATACTATTTTACCCC
>NC_032014.1:25805907-25815345 GCF_001865875.1 Lupinus angustifolius
CCTTGAAAAAATCAATACTATGTTATGTATTATATGTTATAGAATAATATTAGTAAGAGTAGTTAGGTAATTTGGCTTATTTTCCTCCCAAAACACCCCAATTTGGGTGAACTGAGTATTTTGGCATTTGGAGGGTTTGTGGGGGTTTGAAAAATTCTTCAAAACCCTCCCATCTCCTCCACTAAACTCCCAAACAAGGGAATCCCTCTCCTAAACCCTCCCCTTCCTTCCCTCCCCCTCCAAAATGGTACTCTCAAACACACCCTAAAGCTTCCTCCAACACAAACAGTTTTCTTCTCCATTTCAGCAACCACCACCACTTGTCATCTCTCCACTCCCCACACTCACAAAAAACACAGTTCACATCCAAAGCCACCAAGGATAACCTCTACCCCCAAAGGAGATAAACTTATTCTTCCAAGAGCCAAGTCTTCTCTTGACAGTAATGAAACACAAGTTGAAGTTCTTCTTGGGTTAGCCCCACCAGAATTCCCAAATAGATGAAAGGAAGGGAGCCACAATTGCACGAAATAAACCTAACAGCATCTTCCGAGAAACTATCCTCCACATTAATGAAAAAAACAAAACTCTTACGAACATTTACTTTTAAGCCCTGAAACTAGCTCAAAACACCGCAAGATACTCTTGATGCACCAAATATTCTCCATAGACGGTATACACACAACAATCATTTCATTAGCAAATTTTAGATCCATCACTTCCACTTCTTGATTACCAAGCTTTACACCTTCCAATAAACCATAATTTATGGCACTCTGCATCAGACCATAGAAACCCTCCGCAACTACAAGGAACAAGAAGGGAGCTAACAGATCACCTTGTCTAATCCCGTTCGAGACTGAAAACTGATTCGTCGGCGAACCATTAATAAGAATTGACATTTTAGTAGTGGATAAACATGTCCTCATCCAAGACCTCTAAAGATTAGGTTAACCAAATATGCCCAATATATAGTCCAAGAAATCCCAATTCACCGAGTCACAAGCGTTCTCAAAATCCACTTTAAAAAGAAAACACCCCTATGCGTTATGTTTAGTAGAATGGATATCTTCATTCACCACCACCAATGCATCTAAAATACTTCTATTCTGAACGAAGACCACCTGGGAAGCTAAAATAAGTGACCCCATTACCCCTTTCAACCTCACAGCAAGAATTTTAGCCAAATATTGTGCAATGATCCAACAAGGGAAATAGGCCTAAAATCATGCACTCTATTAGGATTGAGACTCTTAGGAATAAGAGTAATAAAAGAAGAGTTCAAACCTGAAGGCAACTTGGAATTTTTATGGAATTTAGTAATAAAATTACAAACATCCTGATTGACTACCTCCTAGCAATCCTGAAAGAAAGTAAAGTTAAATCCATCTGGCCTCGGGCTCTTATCCCAGGCATAACTCCAAATAGCTATCCTAATCTCATATGAAGAAAAATCCGCATACAACATAGACTGCTGCTCCTTTGTCAACATATTATAATCAACACCATCCAGTCTTGGTCTCCTCATAGTAGACTCAGAGAACTGATTTCTAAAATACTCTGATACACGCTCGGAAATCACATTTACATCCTAATACCATTGGCCATCAACCGATAAACCCAGAATTTGATTTCTACTCCTAATACAAGCATGAAAGAACTTTGAATTGGCATCACCTTGATTTAGCCACTAACACTTAGATTTCTAAAACAAAAGATTATCCTTCAATTTTGAAAACTTCCACCACTCATCTATAAGAGATTGCCTCAGATTAACCTTTTTAATGGTAAGATTGTCATCCTCCCCTTCTAAATCAATATTCATCACCTTCGTTCTAATCACATCAAGTTGTTGATCTAGAGAGCCAAAAACTTCTCTATTCCAAAATTTCAACTCAGCCTTTTACTTGCACAATTTCTCCTTCACCATAAAAGTAGACCAATCCTGATCCTTCGTGTTCCTCCAAACATTAGAAATAAACTCCCAAAAATCCTTGTGTTGAACCCATAAATTATTAAATTTTAAGGGAATAGGATCAACAGAAGCATCCATATATTTTAGCACCAATGGATAGTGATCCGAGAAAGATATAGGAATAGCCCGTTGAGACACACCTTAAGCCATTTATCAAGTCACTCACCAAATAGAAGGATTCTGTCCAAGTGCCTCATACAACTACCTCCGGCTTTATACCACATAAAGCTCCTTCCAAACAGCGGAAGATCAATAATCTCCATATCATTAATCCAAGAATTAAACATAAGTGACTCCCTAACATTCTCTTCTAGCGAACTCCCCAAACGCTCTAGACTTTGCCTAATTGCATTAAAATCATCCATCACACACCAAAGAGCAATCCTAAGATCACATTTGAGTTGGACCAAATCCTCCCATAATTCCATCTTCTGAGCAAGCAAACAAGCAGAATAAACATTCACAACGCAACACAGATCATGACTCTGACTCCAAATACTCAACACTTCTAGGAAGCTAGACCCATGAATAATATTAGTCCTCTGAAACTTGACCACATTCCACATACTCAAGATACCCCCGGTTCGGCCTTGAGAAGGAACAAAATCTCATTCACAATCTTGATTATCCCACACAGATAAGCACAACCAATCATTAATCTCCTCTAGCTTAGTTTCCTGCAAAACAATAAAATCTAGCCCAAACTTGTAGATTATCTTTCTCACACCCTCTTCTTAACTCTACCCCTAAACCCCTCACATTTATTGTTGTACAAATCATGGATCACCTTGGAAGCCTTTTGATTGGTCATCGGGGACCCAATCATATCCCTTCTTTCTAGATGACCTATAATGTGGATGATCTCAGACTCCTCCCCATCAAATGAGACACCCAAACTTTTACCAATCTTCCATAGCTTCCCAGCAACTTCCTCCCCTTCACCGAAGTGCCATCTGTTAGCTTGATGCACATTAGAATCATTGATCAAATTACTAATAGTTTAATCCAAAGTCATAATTGTCCCATCTCTTTCCACCTGCCCAAGGGTTTCCTCAGACAACAATCCCCTCACGAACCCTCATTTCTTCAACTTCTTCAAAGAAGCAACTTTTGGAGGGGACCACATTTACTGTACCACAGCTTTTTGTGCTACTCCATGTGTCAGAAGGTGTGATTGGTCAGAAAAATATTTAATAATTACAATTTTAACTTAAATATTTTTTTTCGACCAATCATAGTTAATGGTACATTGAGTAGTACAAAAAGTGGGACATCAAATATGGTGCCTTTTGGAGGGCAATCTTTCTTTTTCTTCCTACCCCCTTTCTTCTTAAAGCTAAGACAATTCTGTTGACAAATAAGATCAATTAAATTTGGACCAGATTTCTAATTTCCCCTTTTTATCCTCTTTTTGAGAGAAGGGACGATCACCACATCTAGAAGTACCCAACGAAGGAACTAATTGAGGAGTCACCGAAGGTTCCCCGCCCTCAAAAATTGAATTTGCAAAAACACCACTCGAACCTTCCTTCTCACAAACAACCCCTAACGGAGTGGTTTGACTAATAGGCCTAAACCCCACCTATATTCTTAAAACCGGATTGGGCCTTTGGAGACAAGTCCAACGCCTTTCTTGCCCCAATAAAACAACTCATTTTACCCCATTACCAACCTCAAGACCAACAACATAGGATAACTCAACCCCTCAACTGCGAGAGCACATTTGCTGTCCCATAGCTTTGTGTCACTCTATGTGTCAGGAAGTGTGATTAACCTAAAAAATATTTAATAAATACAATTTTAATTTAAATAAATTTTTTCAACCAATCAAAATTGATGGTACATGGAGTGGTACAAAAAATGGGACAGCAGATATAGTCCCCTCAATTGCAACATGTTGAGTATATGGCATAATTAGTTGATAATGCAATAAAATAATTAATCATTTTTCTTTCTACTTAAAAAATCAGCCCTCCAAAACCATTGCAATGTATTAGAATTAAAACATAAGTAAAAAAATAAGTATGCAAATTAAATATATTATTTTCAAAAAACATACGAAAGTCAAGTATATTGGAAAAATAATTAATTATTAAAATAGACTTAAATATTGTCTACCCAATAACAAAATTAATAATGTGACTCAGCTATCAACACTATTAACAATAATTAAAAAATAAATAAATATCTAAATAAATAAATTGAAGAAGTTTCTGATATCCAAAAATAAAATAATGAAGGGCTTTTGTTCCCTTTAAATGATTATAAGGTACTTGTAATTCATTTCTTTTTTATGCAGTTGTTTCCAAGTTTGTTGAGGTTCATGTTAAGATTGAAAAGACTAATGAAAGTAATACAATTATTCTACTGTATTACTTTAATTGTTTTGGTGAAATGTTTGAATCATTAGAGCATCCACAATAGAACAACATTTACTTGTTTATCACAATGACAAACATCATTCTTATTCTTGTTTGAGTCTCATAACATCTACCTTTTTCCACAAAATCTACATCTCTCCTCCATTTCTCTTACTTAAGAACAACAAACAAATGTTCTTATTTAAGAACAAAAGTAAAAAATACAAACAACACAGTGGAGAACAAAGTCAAAATGTTCTTATTCCATTAAGAATAATGGTAAAAATAATCATTATGGTTACTCTTAGTGTCGTTGAAGTTTGTTCTTTTGTTGTTGATAATTATTGAAGTTTGTTCTTTTGTTGTTGATAATTATTGAATCGTTGTTTCTTTTATTGATTCGTTTTCGTTTTTTGATAAATCTTTGAGGACAATGAAAACATTTACCTTTACAGTATTATTTGAGACACTTGGGAATGTAGTTGTGTTGAGAATTCCTTATGATTGGTGAAATATCAATCCTAGAATCTTGAATCTCATAATTCTCACACATAATATAAAATAAATTGTGTAGTATCATACTTGAATCCATGTTCTTGGATGTGTTCCTTTGATCTACCTTTCTAAGAGGAGTTTTGATGTGATGGTCTTCCTCAACCACATCCTTAATTCCTCTTTGGACTTGCGTTTTCTCTATGATGGGGAGAGGTGAAAACTGAATTTGATTTGGTGTGTTGGGGACCATAACTGTTCCCTATGGGCTAACTTGATGGGTATTCACTCATTAAGCCCATATTTGTTATCAACTTTTATAAATCTATGGGGTGACAGTAATTAGATCACTTATAATGTAACCCCCGAAATAAATAGTCGATATCATTGTATTAATATATATGATGCACACCTTAATTAGAAATTATAAATTTCTAACAATCTCCCACTTGGACTTCATATTTTCCTGAAACAATTATATCACAGATTCTTTAAGCGCGCATATGTATGTTATTTACATTTAGACTTCTCCTTAATACAATATGGTCCATCTCATATATCAATTATGGAAGCACCGCAACTTTCATCACATTCAGGTGTGACTCGACCACAATGATCACCATATTAATATATTCAATGACATATCAAATATGGATGAGTGACATGGAAATTTCATGCAATGTGATCTCAGGCATGTCTATTTTCAATTGGTCCTTCTTTATTCTTTAGTGAGATCAATCCAAAGTCTTTAATTGCAACATAATAGTTACAGTATAGCATTTCAAAATGGAACAATAAACCATCAACTTTATTATGCATAAAAACTGTATATAACATCCAAAGTAAATTATAAACATATAGAATCCCACTGAATTAATGTATCCTAAGGAGCAACACCCACATGAGCAACATGCTCATGAAAGACTTTAGGTATCAAACACTTAGTCAATGGATCAACTAGCATAAAATTTGTCCCTATATGTTCTATGGAAATTTGTCCATTTTGAACACTTTCTTTAACAACGAAAAACTTGACGTCAATAAATTTTGACTTGGTAGAACTCCTATTGTTTTTGAAGTAAAGAACAGGAGACTTGTTGTCACAATAAATTGTCAATGGTCTTAAAATACCATCGACCACATGTAAGTCATTGACAAAATTCTGTAACCATATGCCATGATCTAATGCTTCAAGACAAACCATGAACTCCGTATCCATGGTTGAAGGAGCTATAAGCGTCTGTTTTGCAGACTTCCAAGAGATAGCCCCTCCAGCCAATATAAACACATATCTAGAGGTGGAGTGTCTGTTGTCTAGACATCCATCAAAATCAGAGTCAGAGTACCCAATGGTCTCTAAATTCTCAGACCTCCGATAAGTGAGCATGTACTCATTTGTTCTCTTCAAGTAACGCATAACACGTTTGGCTGCCTTCCGATGATGCATTCCATGATTACTCAAATATATTCCCAAAACTCCCACAACATATGTTATGTCGGGACGTGCGCAAACTTGAGAATACATTAGACTTCCTACTGTAGATGCATAAGGAATCTTTTGCATCTCGTATCTTTCAAGGTCATTTTTTGGGCACTGTTCGAGACTAAACTTGTCTCCCTTAGCTATAGGGGTATCCCCTAGTTTACTATCTTTCATGCCAATTCTATCCAGAACTTTATCTATATAGCTTTCTTGTGATAACCTTAGGATACCTTGAGAGCAATCTCTCAGTATCTGAATACCTAATACAAAAGAAGCTTCCCCAAGATCTTTCATTTTGAAATTCTTTGTTAGCAATCTCTTGGTCTCATGTAATAGTCTCATATCATTGCTAGCAAGCAGTATATCATCGACATATAATACCAGGAATATAAATTTACTCCCACTAAACTTATGGTATACACAATCTTCAAATTTATTTGCCTCAAAATCAAATGAGGTAATAACTTGATCAAATTTGTGATTCCATTGACGAGAAGCTTGTTTAAGCCCATAAATAAATTTCTTTAATTTGCATACCATTGACTTTGAGCTAGCTGACACAAAGTTTTCTAGTTGCACCATATAGATCATTTCCTTAATGTCACCATTTAGAAACACAGTCTTAACGTCCATCTGATGTAGCTCTAAATCAAAATGAGCTACTAGTGCCAATATTATTCTAAAAGAATCCTTCGAGGATACTGGAGAGAAGGTTTCTTTAGCAATTAGACGAGCTTTATATCTATCAATATTACCCTTCGAATATCCATTTGCAACCAATAGGTTTCACACCTTCAGGTAATTCGACAAGATCCCAGACGTCATTATCATGCATAGACTTCATCTCATCCTTCATGGCATCGACCCACTTCTGAGAGTTAGAACTTTCATGGCTTCACAGAAGTTCAATGGATCATCTTCTGTTAACCCAATGTCATCCTCAAGTTCTTGAAGAAATACAATATAATCATCAAGAATTGCACTTCTCCTCTCTCTAGTGGATCTCCTTAATGGTACTTCTACTTCATAAGGTTGTTTAATTTGTTCTATAGGTAATTGAGGGAGAACCTCATTGTTGTTTTGTTCTGAATATTGTCCCTGACAATATTCTGAACATTATCTTTTATTACCGAATTTATTCCTTGAATAGTAATAGGCATAAGAACTTGTTCACTATCAGTGACACGTTCTTCCTCAAAGACAACATTCCTTATGTTCTCTTCCTTCCCAAAATCAACTTCCTCAAGAAATCTTGCATTTCTCGTCTCAAAAAAGAGTCTTGAAGCGGGGTCATAAATTTATAGCCCCGAGAGCGTTCAACATAGCCAACAAAATAACAACTAATAGTTCTTGAGTCTAGTTTTCTTTCATGCGGCCTATAAGGTTGCACCTCATCTGGACAACCCCAAATGTGCAAGTGTTTTAAGCTTGGCCTTTTATTAGTCCAAAGCTCATATGGGGTTTTGTTAACTGCTTTACTTGGCACCCTATTAAGGATGTAAAATGCGGTCTTTAAAGCTTCCCCTCAAAGAGACCCTGGTAAAGAAGAATGACTAATCATACTTTTCACCATATCCTTAAGAGTTCGGTTTCGTCGCTCAACAACACCATTCATGCTAGGTTTACCTGGCATAGTGTATTTTCGAACAATTCCACACTCTCTGAGGAAAAGTGCAAATGGCCCTGGATGTTGTTCTCCTGATCCATCATATATGCTATAGTATTCACCACCACGGTCAGATTTGACAGCTTTAATTTTCTTTCCAAGTTGAAGTTCAACTTCAGCCTTGAAAGACTTGAAAACATCCAAGGATTGAGTCTTCTTATGTATAAGATATAGGTAGTCGTACTTAGAGTAATTGTCTATGAACGTAATAAAATAATATTGTCCATTCCAAGAAGCCATAGGGAAAGGACCACATATATCTCTATGTATTAGTTCTAAGACATCTTTAGCTCTTTTGGCACCTAATTTCCTTTTGTTTGTTTGTTTTCCCTTTATGCACTCAGCACAGACTTCAAAGTCTGATAAATCTTAAGGGTCAAGAAAGTCATCTGACACAAGTCTTTGAATTCTTTGTTTAGATATATGACCTATATGCTTGTGCCATAAGGTGACTGAATTCTCTTTTAATTTTTTATTTATACCACATAAATTTGTTTGCAGTAGTTCATTATTGGAACTAGAAACATTAAGTATATATAGATTATCAATTAAAGAACCAGAACCAACAAGATTTGAATTTTGTTAGAGACTAACTTATTATTTCCAAAAGAACAAGAAAAACCAAATTTGTCCAAGCTGGAAATACTAATTAAATTCCGCCTAAAAGATAGTACAACAAATGTCTCAAATAAATCCAAATTAAAATTAGTTCTTAAACATAATCTAAATGTTCCAATAGCCTAAGCTGCAACCCTTTTGTCGTCGCCCACAAAGATGCATCTTTCATCAACACTTGGTTGTCGGCTCCATAGGCTCATGCATAGTGATACTAATGTGAATAGTAGCACCAGAATCTACCCATAAAGTATCATTGGGTACAAAAGCCAAATTAATTTCAGAGCAAACAAGAGTGAGAAATTTACCCTTTTTTACACGCCATGAGGCATATTTAGGACACTCTTTCTTCATGTGTCCTTGCTTCTTACAAACGTAACAGGTAAATTCCTCATTACTCTTCAATTTCTTTTGCTGAGGAAGCCCTTTCGCAACACCCTTATTGCTCTTTCTTTTCTTATTTTGAGGGGTCATAGCCAAGTGAGCACTTTCAGTCTTATCTCTGCAACCTCTCTTCGTCTTGCACACAGTGAGATATAAGCTCATTAAGGGACAATTTGTTATTCTGATTGTTATAATTCACTTTGAATTGCCCAAAGTGTGCAAGAAGAGAGATCAAAACCAAGTGCACGAGCAGGTCATCACCAAGCTCTAACTTAAGTGACTTGAGTTTTGATGTGAGATTAGACATCTCCATAATGTACTCTCTTATGTTCCCTTTGCCTTTATACTTCATGGAGATGAGTTTAGCCAAAAGGCTACTCATCTCCGCCTTTTCATTCTTGGCAAAGACTTGTTCTATTTCTTCAAGGAACTTCCTTGCACTTTCACCCTCAGATATAGAGCC
>NC_032014.1:25815445-25833684 GCF_001865875.1 Lupinus angustifolius
CCACTTGTCCTTCTGAGTGTTATAACTCACTTTGAATTGCCCAAAGTGTGCAGGAAGAGAGATCAAAACCAAGTGCACGAGTAGGTCATCACCAAGCTCTAACTTAAGTGCCTTGAGTTTTGATGCGAGATTAGACATCTCCATAATGTACTCCCTTATGTTCCCTTTGCCTTTATACTTCATGGAGATGAGTTTAGCCAAAAGGCTACTCGTCTCCGCATTTTTAGTTTTGGCAAAGAATTGTTCTATTTCTTCAAGGAACTTCCTTGCACTTTGACCCTCATATATAGAGCCATGAAGCCCATCTGGAATATAGCGTTTCATGATCATCAGGAACATTCGATTAGAGCGTTCCCATTTTTCAATTTTAGCCTCATCGAGGTTTTCCGCAGTAGAAATGGGTTTCTCCACACGATGTGCTAGATCCAAATCCATACAGCCGAGAATAATTTCTACAACTTCCTTCCAGACCTTAAAGTTTGTCCCATTGCAGCATTGGTAAAAGACACTGAATACATAGAACAAGGAATTAATAACATGTTCACATTTAAACAAACAAGTCATGTAATATATATAAAACAAGAAATGTTCACATAATAGACTCATTACAAGATACCTAGCACAACATCAATTTCTAGTCTTTGGATAGAGAAATTAATTTGTAAGTGATACTCTCAATGTAATGATCAAATATTAACAATTAGTTCTATCAAACAATAGCCTTTCTTTGGACCGACTATTATTCACATGAAAAAAACTTTATAATTATTACATATTTATCATCACATGTATGTTATTATATGGCCAAACTGTGTCTTCCTTTTGGCCGAACTCAATTCGCATAAATAGTCTCATACTCATCAGTGTAATTTCATTTAATTTCCACAATAGAGGTTACTTTGGCAACATATTGCATCAATTCATTCAAAATAATTACTAGACAAGAAAGAACAATATGGGTCCATTATAAAAAAATATATAATCTTGGAATTAAAACCTTTAAATTTGATATATTTTATGATTACCAAATCTAACCCCACAATAATTCACTCAAACTTCATATTTTCCTTTAGAGAATAATTCTTCAGTGCATAAGCAAGCGGCAAATAATAACAATGTTTCCATCCAATACAATGAACATGGTAAACCAAATCAATAATGGCAGTGGGACTTGTCTAACATCAAATATATTTCAAGGATTTGAGAACTTCCCAAATGATTCCAGGGAGTTGGTCTGCGTGGACTCGCAACAGATAGATAGATCAATGCAAGGTTTTTATGGAATGAAAACGATGGACATTGCAAATAATAATGGTAGCAACAACACCACTCCTAAATCCATAAATTAATTATGCTATATATGTACATTGTAAGTTTGCAATCATGTTATAACTTTTGTGATTTATATATATGAATTTATTTGTTTACTCTCAAATTAAACTCTAAATTCAAAATCTTTATATCATGATAGCGGAAGCATAAAATCCTCAAATTAAAATTAGGGTTCATACAAAATTTGGGGAAAACATCTTAATGGAGAATCATAAAAATTCAGAACCACGGCTTTGATACCACTTGTTCGGAATTTCTTATGATTGGTGAAATACGAATCCTAGGATCTTAAATCTCATGATTCTCACACATAATATAAAACAAAGGGTTGAGTATCATACTTGAATCCATGTTCCTGGATGTGCTCCTTTGATCTACCTTTTTGGGAGGGGTTTTGGTGTGATGGTCTTCCTCAACCAAATCTCTAATTCATCTTGGGACTTGCGTTTTCTCTCTGATGGGGAGAGGTGAAAACTAAATTTGATTTGGCGTGTTGGGGACTATAACCGTTCCTTATGCGTTAACTTATAGGGTTCCCATTATCCCCTATGGGCTAATCTGATGGGTATTCACTCATTAAGCCCATATTTGTTATCAGCTTTTAGAAATCTATGGGGTGTCAATAATTAGATCACTTATAATGTAACCCCCTAAACAAATAGTCGATATCATTGTATCAAATATATGATGTCCACCTTAATTATAAATTATAAATTTCTAACAAGTTGATGATAAATGAAAATGAGATATTGGTTTTGTGGAATGTAGACGTGCTATGCAGGCGCTAATTAAAAATATTATATTAGATATTAATCAAAACAACTTGTATATCCTAAGGTATTTATATCCAAAGAAAGAATTAAATGTTAGAAATTTATAATTTATAATTAAGGTGGACATCATATATTTAATATAATTATATTGGCTATTTATTTTGGGTTACAAAATAAGTGATCTAATTTCTAACAACCCATATGACTTCTAAAATTGATAATGGATATGAGTTTAATGGGTGGATACCCAAATGGTTGACATATAAGGGATAATGAGAACCCTATAAGTTAACACATAAGGAACGGTTATGGTCTCCAAGATAACAAATCACAAATAGTTTTCACCTCTCCCTATTATAGAGAAAACGAAGGTCCCAAAAGGAATTAAGGATTTGGTTGAGGAAGATCATTATACCAAAACTCTCTTAATAGTAGATTAGAGAATATGGATTCTGGTATGACTTTAGATCCTTGTTTTATATTATGTGTGAGAATGATGAGATTCAAGATCATAGAATTGGTATTTCACCAATCATCCGGAAATATGTAACAAGTGGCATCTGAGCTTTAGGTTCTGAATTTTATGATTCTCCATTAAATAGAAGATAATGTTCAGAATATTGTTCCTGAAAATATTCCAGAACAAGACAACAATGAGGTTCTCCCTTGTATACCTATAGACCAAATTCAACAACCTCAAGTAGTAGAAGTGTTATTAAGGAGATCCACTAGAAATATGAGAAAGTTAATTCCTAATGATTATATTGTATTTCTTCAAGAACATGAGGATGACATCTGGTTAATAGAAGATGATCCTTGAACTTCTGTCAAGCCATGAAACGTTCTAACTCTCAAAACTGAATTGATACCATGAAGGATGAGATGGAGTCTATGCATGATATTGACATTTGGGATCTTGTCGAATTACCTAAAGGTGCAAACCCTATTAGTTGCAGATGGATATTTAAAACCAAAAGGGATTCGACGGGTAATATTGATAGATTAAAGGTCATCTAGTTACTAAAGGCTATACTTAGAAAGAAAGAATTGATTATAAAGAAACATTCTCTCTTGTATCTTCGAATGATTCTTTTAGAATAATGTAGGAACTAGTAGCTCACTTTGATTTTGATCTATATCAACTGGATCTTAAGACAACATTTTAAATGGTGATATTAAAGAAACGATTAATATAGTGTAACCAGGAAACTTTGTGTCAATTGGTTCAAAGTTGTTGGAACTTGGTTTGTTGAAAACCATACGTGAGAACTTTTGGGTGTCTAATCTAAAAAACTCTCAAGTCCCACCTAGAAAATTTTTGAAAAAAATAACTCAAGTCCCACATTGGATAGATGAGGAACTTGGAAAAAATCACATATTATAAATAGAGGCCTTCTCCTCTCATTATACCTTGTCCCAAGTTGAATGCGTTTTCATTCAATTTTTTCTTTCTCCCTCATATTTTTCGCCGATGCATTTCCGGCAAACTTCTCCCTCTTTCTTTCTGTGGTACTAAGAATTGGCATGGGTAGTCATATTGTGGGCATTTCAAGAACTGACACTGGTAGTCAGTATTGTGGAAAAAGAATTGGCACGTGTAGCCATATTGTGAGAATTTCGAGAATTGGCACTAGTAGCCATATTGTGGTGTGTGTATTCGAGATTGGTTTTTACTATGCAGTAAGAATTCGATAAAAGAGATATGAGCTATTTTATCCTAGGGATGGCGTGGTTGATAGGCTGCTTGCACATTTTGGGCAGTGCCATGAAACGTCTTAAAGAGAGCGACCTGGTCGTGACTCAGCCATTAAGTGTTATTTCGTGCCATTTATAATTGTTGCAAGCTATGATAACAACAATTTTAAGACGTTTCTACTACAATGATATTAGTAGATAATATTAATGGACCGAACAACTTTGATATGAACAAACCGTTTCAGTTTGATGGGACAAATTTCAATTGGTGGCAACATAAGATCGGATTTTTCCTCACTATGAGAAACATTGCCCACATTTTGAAAACTGATATCTGAGTGTTGCTGGAAAAAGCTAAAAAAGAGTAAAAATATAAACTAGCTATTAAAATAGCTATCTGGAATGAAAATAATTACTTGTGTAAGAATTTCATTCTGAATGGGTTGTCTGATGATTTGTATGATTACTATAGTCCATACAAGTCTGACAAATTAATTTGGTATGCACTTGAAAAGAAATATGATTTTGAGGAAGCTAGGACTAAAAATATATATTGTTAGTCGTTACCTCAAGTATTATATGACTGAAGATAAATCAGTAGAGTCTCAGTACAATAAGATACATAGAATTGCTCAGGAAATCATTTCTAATGGTATACCCCTAGAGAGTTAAACTCATAGAGCTTATGAATGTGTCTTCATTGGGTATGTTGTAAACAACAAGACATACATGTTTTATGACATTAACACAAAAATGATAATTGAGTCTGACAGTGCTCACTTCAATGAAAAGAAATTCATTTTTAAATTCAAGAGTACTGGGGGCACATCAACTAATCACATACATGTGATTAAAGATAATGATAAAAATGAAAGGATTGAAATAGAATCTAGAAGAATTAAAAGAGCAACAACTTCCAGAGAGTATAGACCTAATTATATTGTCTATATATTGAAGGAGAATCCATCAACTTTCCAAGAAGTTTTGACTTCTTTGGATACTGATTTGAGGCAAGAAGCCATAAATGATGAGATGAACAATCTAGAGTCTAACAAGAAACATACTATTTTGGCTCAGTCCACTATGGAAGTTGAGATGATAACACTAGCAACAACTAGTGAAGAAGCAAGTTAGCTGAAAAGATAACACTAGCAAAAACTAGTGAAGAAGCAAGTTATGATAGTACCACGACTATTGCAAAAATTGAGAACCGTTTTTATAACAGTAAGAAACGACAAATTTGTCGTAAACACATCACCATTAGAGAGTTAGTCTCTATAGGAGATGTTAGAGTGGATTATGTACGCACTGAGAATAACTTAGCATGTCCTTTCACGAAAGGACTAGCTAGAGAGAAATTTCATAATACTATTAAGAGTATGAGACTATTGTCCTTAGAACGAGAATCACTCATGATGGTAACCCGACCTAACTGATTGGAGATCTCCAGAAATAGGTTCAATGAGTAATAACAAGTTGTAAAGTAATATGAGAATGAACATGCTATAAAATTATGAGAAGCATGATTTCTACAGTATGTGTAAGGATGACTTAAACTCTTAATGAGATCGATACTCCAATTGGAGTGGAGTACCTAGGCTATAGGAGTACTCTTGATAGACTAACTATGTGAATGTGGAAGTGAGGGTCGTTTCCTATAAAATTTTGGGGCATAAATTTCTAGAGCGTTCACTATATTGGGATAGTCGTGCATGGCCTTTAATGCACGTGCTTTATAGAATACACATTTGAAAAGGTTGTGTGTGGTTTGATGCATGAGATAGTGTTCAAGACTACGAGTCACTATAGTAAAATCTGGATCTTACTCACTATGTAAAGGTTCAAATCGCATGATATATTTGTTTATGCACAATATTATTGAGACCACATAAATTCTTGGAAATCGTTTTTTAATTTCAAGTGGGGGATTCTTGGAACTTGGTTTGTTGAAAACCATTAGTGGGAACTTTTGGGTGTGAAATCTAAAAAACTCCAAAGTTCCATATAGAAGAGTTTTGAAAAAAACAACTCCCAAGTCCCACATTGGAGATATGAGGAACTTGGAAAAAATACCATGTTATAAATAGAGGCTTTCTCCCCTCATTATAACTTTCCCCAAGTTGAATGCATTTTCATTCAATTTTTTCTTTCTCCCTCATATTTTCTGTTGATGCATTTCCAGCAAACTTCTCTCCCTTTCTTTCAATGGTGCTAAGAATTGGTACAGGTAGCCATATTGTGGGCATTTCGAGAACTGACACTAGTAGTCAGTATTGTGGAAAAAGATTTGGCACGTGTAACCATATTGTGGGAATTTAGAGAATTGACACTGATATCCATATTGTGGTGTGTATTCGAGATTGGTTCTTACAATGCAGTAAGAATTCGATAAAAGAGATCTGAGTTGTTTCATCCTGGGGACGGCATGGTTGATAGTCTGCTTGCACATTTTGGGCAGTGCCACGAAACATCTTAAAGAGAGTGACATGGTCGTGACTCAGCCAGTAAGTATTATTTTATGTCATTTATAATTGTTGCAAGCTATAGTAACAACAAAAGTATATGGTATGCAAATTAAAGAAATCCATCTATGGCCTTAAACAAGCCTCTTGTCAATGGAATCACAAGTTTCTTCAAGTTATTACCTCGTACGGTTTTGAGGCAAATAAAGTTGATGATTGTATGTACCACAGGTTCAGTGGGAGTGAATATATATTCCTGGTATTATATGTCATATTGCTTGTGAGCAATGATATGGGACTATTTCATGAGACCATGCGATTTCTAACCAAGAATTTCGAAATGAAAGATCTTGGGGAAGCTTCTTTTGTATTAGGTATTCATATACTAAGAGATCGCTCTCATGGTATCCTAAGGTTATCATAAGAAAGTTATATATCTAAAGTTCTAGATAGATTTGGCATAAAAGAAAGTAAATCCGGGGATACCCTAATAGCTAAGGGAGACAAGTTTTGTCTCAGACAGTGTCCCAAAATTGACTTGAAAGATACGCGATGTAAAAGATTCATTATACATCTACAGTAGGAAGTCTAATGTATGCTCAAGTTTTTACACGTCCCGACATAGCGTTTGTCGTGTGAATTTTGAAAAAATATTTGAGCAATCATGTAATGCATCACTGGAAGGCAGTTAAATTTGTTATGTGTTACTTAAAGAGAACAAAGGAGTACATGCTCACTTATCGGAGGTCTGAGAATTTAGAGATCATTGGGTACTCTGACTCCTTTTTCTGGGTGTCTAGACAATAGACACTCCACCTCTGGATATGTGTTTATCTTGGCTGAATTTTGAAACATCAGATCATGACATATGGTTGCGGAAATTTTATCATTGACTTATGTGTGATTGATGGTACAAAAAGATCACCCAAAGTTTATTGTCATAGTAAGTCTGTGGTTCTTTAATCCAACAATAATATGAGTTCTATAAAGTCAAAGTTTATTGACATCAAGTTTCTGTTTGTTAAAGAAAGTGTTCAAAATAGACAAATTTCCATAGAACATATAAGGACAAATTTTATGCTAGCTGAACCAATGACTAAGGGTTTGGTACCTAAAGTATATTATGATCATATTTCTCATATGAGTATTGCTCCTTAGGATACCTTAGTTCAATGAGAGTCTATATGTTTTATGACTTACTTTGCACGTCATATATAGTTTTATGCTTAATAAAGTTGATGGTTTATTATTCTATTTTGAACTTGTGTATTTTAACTATTGTGTTGCATTTAAAGACTTTAGATTGATCTCACTAAAGAATAAAGAAGGACCAGTTGGAAATAAACATGTTTGAGATTACATTGCATGAAATTTTCATGTCACTCATCCATATTTGATCTATGTCATTAAGTACATTAATTTGGTGATTATCGTGGTCAAGTCATGTTTGAATGTGATGAAGGTCGCAATAGTTCCATACATGATATATGAGATGAACCAAATTGTATTAAAGAGAAGTCTAAATATAAATAGCATACAGATGTGCGCCTAAAGAATATGTGATATAATTGTTTCAGGAAAAAAATGAAGTCCAAGTGGGAGATTGTTAGAAATTCATAATTTCTAATTAAGGTGGACATCACATATTTAATACAATTAGGAATATTGGATATGAACTTAATGAGCTTAATGAGTGGATACCCAAATTGTTGACCTATAGGGGATAATTTCTGACAACTCGTAAGACTTCTAAAATTTATAACGGATATGAACTTAATGAGTGGATACCCAAATGGTTGACCTATAGGGGATAATGAGAACCATATAAGTTAACACATAAGGAACGATTATGGTACCCAAGACACTAAATCACAAATAATTTTCACATCTTCCCATCAGAGAGAAAATGAAGGTCCCAAAAGAAATTAAAGATTTGTTGAGGAATCATCATACCAAAACTCTCTCAAAAGGTATATCAAAGGAGTAGATTAGAGAATATGGATTCATATATGACTTAATATCCTTGTTTTATCTTATGTGTGAGAATCATAAGATTCAAGATCCTAGGATTGGTATTTCACCAATCATCCGAAAATATCTAACATTAAACAGATATATTTCAATTATTTTACTATAAAAATGTTGTGGCATATATTATGGAAAATGTAAGTTTGTCCTACAACTTGAAGTTAAATGTAAGTACCAGCTTTTGTTTCCAAAAAGGTTTATTTTAAATTGGGAACAATTGAGAAAGCTTTTTATGAAGAAAAGTTTGCCGTAAACCATACAAATTCGCTTAGAATGTGTGGCCTAAACCAACCAACTTAAGGTTGCATTAGCATGAGTTATCATGATGAGGTTGTCTTTTTTATCTAGATCAACTATCCTTTAAGGCCTTGTTTGGGAGTGGGATTTTGGAGGGGAAGGGAAGAAATGGTTTTTCAAAGCTTTCCCCTTGTTTAGGAGGTGGATCAAGGAGAGGGGAAGGTTTTGGAGGGTTTCAAACCTCCACGTGTCTATTTTTAAAGTTCTCCCATTTTGGGTTTTTTGGAGACTAAATAGCTAATTGTGTTTAGTAATAATATATAATTACATATTATTCTCCATTTCTCATTGTTAATTATATTTTTAAGGGAAAATAAAAAAAATATTCTTACGTTATCATTAGTTTATCATCTTTCATCTGAATTTCATATTCCCAAACAAGGTAGATGATTTCCTTCTTTTTCCCTTCCCTTCCTCCCCCTTCCTAACCCTTTGATCCCTCTTCTTCCTTTTCCCTCCTAACTCCCAAACGAAGCCTAAGTGTACTACCAATTTTCTGAATCAATGAACATTCATGTCAGGTAGAAGTTTACTTGATGCATGTTGTGAGGAGAGTTCCTCATGATTCTTAGGTGAATCACTTAGGCTTTGTTTGGGATTATGAGGGAAAGGGAAGGAGAGAGATTAAAGGATTAGGAAGGGAAGGGAAAATGAATGAAATTCTCTCTCTTGTTTGGAAGTATGAAAATTTAGAAGAGGAGCGTAAACTAATGATAATGTAAGAATATTTTTTATTTTTCTTTTAAAAATGTAATTAACAATGAGAAATGGATAATAATGTATAATTATATAATATTACTAAAAATATTTAAGACATTTTATCTCCAAAAAAACCTCAAATTTAGAGAATTTTAAAAATAGACACATAGAGAGTTTTGAATGATTTGATAAACCCTCCAAAACTTTCCTCTCTCCTTGATCCAACTCCCAAACAATGAGGAAACTTTCCAAAGTCATCCCTTCCCTTCGCTTCCCCTCCAAAATCTCACTCTCAAACAAAGCCTTAGCTACTGATTGCCGGACTAATCACCTTTTGCGTTCCACAACCTCCTATTTATCATGTATCCATGAATGTTGCACCATTCACATTTCACCATTCCCTTTTCTTATTTTTTTTCACCTTCTTCAAATAAGAATTGTGCATTGTCATTTCTATTACACGAAACAAAGTTACTAAATCCGACAATGTTAATTGGTTTTTTCTCTAGAATGGTCATGTTTAAGGATCATATTCATTTCATTTTTAATGGAGTCAATAGTCACCGAAAGCGTATCCCTCAAAAGTAATATGGGCCGCAAATAAAGCATTGCGCTTATACAGGGGAATTAGATCTTACCCCACAATTTAAATTTACTCCCTTCCTTTTTTTTTCTTTCAAAAATACTCCATAATCTTAAATCTCCTCCTGGAATAAGGATATCTCTAATAATTGAGAGACAAGTAGTTAAAAACAAAAAATTAAATAATATAATGGGATATTTATGTCCTTTTATATACAATCAACTTATAGTTTTGTTACTAAAAAAAGAAAGAAAAAAAAACAAGAACTGTTCTCTCCAGAGAGAATACACTCTCAAAATCTCTCCCACTCGGTCATTGATTTTCTTGAAACTCTCCCATTAAACCAATCATCCATTTACTCATTTTCATTATCCCATAATTGGCCTTCTAATTCGTAGAATTGAATTGGTTTTTTAAAACCTCAATTTGAACATAAATTAAACATGAAACAAATATAGCATGAAGTAAAGTAATCCGGATATCTAAAACATAGCAACTTAATCAAAAATGTGATGGACTCAATTATGCATTCAAACCAAATCAGATTATAAAAAATGACTCATGACAACTTTAAACATAAAATTTATTTTTACACATATGTTAAAAGAAACTGAAAATAAAGGTGGCTAACACAAACTCCAACCCATATTTTTTGTGTTAAAATGCACAAAAAATCTTATAAAATATATGTTTTTTACAAGTATTCTGATGTATTTTTCTTCCTAAATGTTGCATAAACTTTATTTGTTGATGTAATTAGTTTCCACATAAAGTTAATATTACTTATTGAAAGGTCAACAAGGAAATCATTATTAAAGGAATCTTACGTCAAAAAACGAATTAATTGAGAAGAAAATTATATGTAAATTTCAGAGTTAAAAAGGTGAAGACAATAATATTTTGATATAAAAATTTAAAATTAAAATTAAATAATAATTGTCTAACATTTGAAATTTAAACAAATTAAAATTGCATGATTAGAAATTTTTCATATTTAGCAGTTTCACATTATTTTTATGCATTGACTAATTTAAGCAATTGTTAAACTTTAAGGGGTCACAATGATTAGAGATGGCAAAATCATCAACAATTCATCTAAATCCAAGAAGATTAAATATATTCATTAATGTATGGGTAACAAATGGATGGATTGAATGAATTTGAGTGTAGATCCTAATGGATTGACGACAAATCATTCACCAATCCATATAAATTCATCAAATGGAAGAGTTTAAATTCATCCATGAATCCTTTTTAAAAGATTCGATATTCAATCCATTTTTCTGAATTGAAAGTAAAAGCACTTTTGAAAAAAAAAATCGTTCTTTCAAAAATCACTATTTCAATAAATAATTTTTAAAATCACTTTAAAAAATCATTGTTTAAAAAAATTCTTTCATTTTTTAAGAAACACTTTAAAAAAAATTAAACTTTTAAAAAATATTTTTTACAGCATTCTATAAGCATGCAACGTTTAAGATTATTCTATATATAAAGATTTTAACATATATCTATATATGTGTTATTTATTTAACATGAAATTTTCACACATTAAGAAAAGTTAATTTAATGAAAATAAAAGTGAGAACTAGAATGAAAAGCACATATAATAAGTGAAAGTTGAAAGAGGGGAGGGAATTTAAAAAGCGAGGACACAATTTGTGATTTTTTTTCATGGATTGAATTCTCACACAAACACATATATCCATGGATATCTATTAGATATAATTTATATATTTGAATCCATCCATTATTAAAATTATTCATTAAATTATATTCATTTAAATTCATTAACTTTAATGGATGAACTTGAATGAATTTAGTTTTCTCAGATTTTATTTTTAATTTAATTTTCTTTGATTTTGGATGAGTTGTGAAATTTTTTGCCGTCTAAACTTTAGAGTTAATGATTTAAATGACTATAATTCATTGAGTAGTTTTAATAATGGATGGACTCCAATTCATCCATTATATCCAAAAGTTATCAGTAGATATATCTATTTGAATAAATATTCAATTCGTCCAAAAAACAAATACTCACAAATTGTGTCATCTAAACATTTATTTTTCTTGTACGTATTTCTCATTCTCACTCGCACTTTAGTTTTTTTATTAAATTAAATTTTTATATTCCAATATATTGTTAGTAACACATGCTCAATGATTTTGGGATCTATTGTAGGATATGTGTATGTGATTAATATTAAAATTTTGTTCTTAAATACAAAACATATAAAAATATATGTTAAAAACTTTACAATAGAACCTTAAACATCACATGTTTTTAGAATGTTGCAAAAAAGTGATTTTTAAACAAAAAAAATTACTTTAAAAAAAGTGTTTCTTAAAGAATTACAAATCATTTTTAAAAAATTTAAAAGTGATTTTTTAACAAAATGATTTGAAAAATTATTTATTAAAATAGTGGTTTTTAAAATGATTATTTTCTTAAAATTGCTTTTAGTCAAAAGTTAAAAAATCAAATGGGTTGAATATACATCTATCCGTTCTATTAAAATTGAAATCCACTCATTAAGAGTTTGAATATAAATGAATTGGATAATTTAAAATATGATTTACTGAATTTATATGGACTCGTGGATGATTTTCCATCCATTATGATACAAATCCAAAATCATTCATTTTCCAACCATAATTATGTTGAAAAACTGAAACAAATGCAAATTCATTCGTTTGTAACTCATAATTATGTTAAAAAAAATAGAAACAAAGTTTTATTGAGTTTTACCATTTCCCCCCATTTTTTAGCACAAGATAACATAATAGAAACAAAAGTAAATGACTTTTAGTTTTCATAACTTTTCATATAGGATTTATTTAGAAGTTGAGTTTTAGATGGGAATGAATGAAAAAAGAAGGCTTAGGAAATATACTTTTGAGATTGTTCTCAATCATTCTTTTTCTTTCTTTCTCTTCCAAATCTCAACTCACAAATAGATCATTAGCCCTCCTTTTAGTTGTGTAGAGAAAGAGGGCAAATAAGTTGAGGGGAGAGAAGTTGAGAGAAAGTTAGTTTTTGTCTCGAATAAAGTTCCTCCATCTCATCCTTATCCACGTGTGGCATGTTCGGTGATATTTCCCCACTTAAAACACTCCATATTCTAACCTATAGTGTCATATACTAGATAAAGGGTGTATATTTACTGTCACATACTTAGTGTTACTCCATGTGATATACCTTGTGATTGGTCATAAAATTATTTAAAAAATAAATTTTAATTTAAATATATTTTGTTCAACCAATCCCGAGGTAATGGCACACTTAGTGACACCAAATGTGAACAACAGATGTGCACATCATTTCATAGTCATTTGAAATCTGGATGACTCCTACATTCAAAACGACTTGGTCTTCTTCTCCCCCATGTGTTTCTCTCCCATTTCATTGCTTTGTCCTTCGTTTCTGCAATATTTGTTTGCCTTCATCGTTGGTTATTTGAGGTTGATTTCTGCTTGCTAGATTTGGAAAGTAATTTTTCCCCTTTCCTTTCATTTGCATTCATGATTGTATCTTTGTTTCCTACATTTTGAAGGTAAACACAATTGTTTTTCACTTTCATTTGGTTTCATGTTAGTAACTCCTTTTGGTTGTACATTGTAGGTCCATTTGAATCCATAATGAGTGATTCACCAAAATCTGGTGAAACAAGTAAGGCTCTGATACTTCAAGTTATTATTATGCCCATCTTTTTGGTGACTTTGCATTCTAAGACATGTACATCCAAATCTTGAAGTAGATTTCTCATTCTTTTTTCTTTCATTTTGAACTCAGATTCTTTTTCCTGGACTATTTTCATTTTCAAGGTGATTTAGAAAAGGATGAAAGGGAGACAAAGTTCCAAATGGTAAAAAGGCTTCAGCGTTGAAAGAGCTACATGCTTTAGAGCCTAAAATTGGTGAAGGTTGTGCTTGTCTTCCATGTTTATGTTTGTTTTTTGTACTATTAATTAGCCATTTGGGTTAAGTCATTGTGTTGAACGTAATTAACAGTGTTACCTCTATTTGGGTGATATATGCAGAACGTCCAAAAAACATCAAATGTTTGATGGACTGTGAGGCTGCAGATATCTAACAAAGAATTCCACAACAAATGGTCATGTTATATAGATATTTATCTATCAAAATTCCTATGTGAGGACACTGAGATTCTTTATTTAAGGTTTATGATAATATCTATTTGAGTGCTCTGAACGTTTTCTTTATTTTAGGTCATTTGAGAAGGAGTTGCATTATGCCTAAAGCAATAACAAGTACACAACCTCAATTTTTAGTAGGACTCTTGAGTATCTTAAACCTTTCGGTCTAAATTAATGTGTGTATATGTTTGTGTGTATGGTTGTTACACATGTATTTTATACAACATCCTTTACATCACTTCAGCCTGTCAAGCTCATGGATCTAACATGGTGATAAATTTTTGTGACTATGTATGAGCTAATTTTTTTGTCTATGATGCTAATTTTGAATACTGAAATGAGCTACATATGCTTAAATTAATGAATATTGATATTCATGTGTATATATAAACTCGGATGAGATCACAATAGGCCCTTTATGTCAAAGGACTATGTCTGTATTCATGTAGTACAAGTGAATGTTGCCCTACCTAGCTACAAGATTTTGATTATCAAATCATTTATATAGTTTCATGGTCAGTCCTGTGGCAACAAATGGTGCATGATAAATATGTTTAGGCCCATGTGTAAGGGCAAATAAGCACTAATTGGAAGGGGAACATTTGTTATTCTCTCCATAATCATTAGTAGCAGGATCTCCTAAATATATTCAAGTAAACTAGTAGCGTTTGCTCATGAAACTCAAAAGCTTGCAGTGCTGGATTATCTAATTATTAATAATAACTAAAGAAGTCATATTGCACATGAAAGAGTTAGAAGTGGTAAAAGGACAATGACAAACAAGCTTTTTAGGATATTTGAAGTATGTTATTATATGAAGTTCTACATTACTTAGTATTAGAATAGAGTAGAATATCAATGTTATATATTGGACTCAGATCCCTTATTATTATGTGTACCAGATAGAAGCACCAAATAGAAACACTACACGGGCACTTGGGCCCATGGGTATGGTAGAGCTTGTAATCCTTATTCTCCAATAATATATGAAAGTGGAAAGTGTCAAGATAGCACTTAGTTTGCCTATGTTTTGATGAAGACAAAGGAATTAGTGAAAGCTTAAAGATAACTCAACAAATCCACATGCTAAAGATTCAAGAGCTTTCATGTATAAACTAGAGTCTTAGATATGTGTCTTAGTTATTGAGTCTAGGTTAGGTAAACCTAGATGCAAATCTCACAAGTTCTAAAAACTATCATATCATTTACATGAGACATGTCATCTAGTTTATTATATGTTCATGCATTAATCATACATGTTATTTGTGCATCTTAGACGTAACATAATGGTAAAACATGTATAGTTGATAAACATAACATATAGGCAGTTTACCATTTAATATCTTAATTGAAAATATGTCAGTTAATCGATTAAGTAAGGCTTTAATCGATTAACATAAAAACAATCAGTTTCAACAGATAACTGAAAAACAAAATTCATTTATTCTAAACAACTCGTTAATCGATTAACAGAGCACTTACTCGATTAACTGGGCATAAAAAACTTTTCTATATAAACTGTGATTTTACACCATGCTTAATACATTCATTCATTTAATTTTTGAATTGCTAAGTTGCATATTTTCGTACTCATTGTATGTCATATAGGAAGAGAGAATTGCATTTGAGAATAGTGAGAGATAATATCATGCTTAGGGATTAAAATGCCACCCATTGCATGTGATTAAATGTGTTCATCATTCTATTTCATTTCTTTTAGAGATTTCTTAGGGTAGGAATTACATGTTCTTCATTATTCTGATCTTATACATATTCTTGATAATTTGTGAGATTTGTATAGGGTTTATAGCTTGTTCTTAATTGTAATATTTGAGCTATTTTGTGCTTCACATTACTCTGTTTTTTTTTATATTTTTTGTAATAAGGAAAGTCGTCTCCTGGTGTCGTACCACCAACAGGATACAGAGAGTCTTCATCAAGACTTGGAGGTCTTGAGTTTAGAACATACTCTTGGCTGGGGCTGGATCGTAGGAAAGGTTTTCCTAGGCGATAAGTGTGGTCAAACCAAGATAGAGGTTCTGGGAATTCAAAAAGGTAGCGTCCAAGGTCTTCTAATTGGAAGTGTGTATGTAATATACATTGGCTTCAGTTTTAGTGAAGAAAATCTCCCGAGATCGGAAGGGGAAGACTAGATGTAGTTTTGCAGTGGACCGCAAAATGAACCAATACAAAAAACCTTGTTGCAGACTGTTTTTTACCCTTATCTCTTTACTGTTTTAAAGTTGTTTTAATTGCCTATTTTAGCAGATAATTTGAATATAGTAACTTTGCCATATAAAGATTATTTATGTTCAAATATATTTATTGTATCATTTCTGTATAATCTGTGAGTGACTGTATAATCGATCCATTCAGCAACTATTTGTTCAATGTGATTTAATCGATTAAGGCAATCCTTTAATCGATTAACTAGGTGATTTTCCAAAATATGACTTTGGTGGGAATAGCGGTATTTGGGAACCGCGATACCTATTCAACCCCCCTTCTAGGTGTATTCTATCACTGATACCTAACAAGTGGTATCAGAGCTAGTACGACGTGCTAGCTCAACCGTATATGCGTGATCCTTTAGGGAAAATAAATGGGTTCCACCAACCCTTTGGTGGTGATGGTGCATCCATTAACCGTCATCCTGTATTCAGTGGTGACGGATTTTCCTACTGGAAATTCCGCATGAAAATCTTTATAGAGACCATTGACTCGGATATTTGGGAATTCATAGTCAACGGGCCCTTCATTCCACAACATTTAGTGGACGGTGAACCGAAAGAAAAACCGAAAAGTCTATGGATCGATGATGAACGTAAAAAGGTTCAATATAACCTACGTGCTAAAAACATCATCACATTGGCCTTATCCTATGATGGAATCCAAGGATCCTGACTTCATGCCTTTGACGACATTATTTGGAAAGCTTCAAGAGCACGAGATGGAGCTTGGACGCCTGACTATTCACGAAGAATCAGATCGCAAGAAGAAAAGTATATCTCTCAAAGCAACAACGTCTCAATCTAAAGAAGAGAGAGAAGAAGATGAGTCTGATTCAGATATGGATAATAAAAATTTGAACCTTATCGTACACAAATTCGGGAAATTCCTAAAGAAAGGAGGCTTCAAATGTTTCCAGAAGAAAGAAGCGCACGAGTCAACCATAAAAGGCAAGGGTAACAAAGAGCGCTTCACTTGCCACGAATGTGGTAAGCCAAGACATATGAGGTTTCAATGTCCTACTTACCTCAAGAAGGTTGATTCAGATAAGAGCACTCATCGGAACTTCAAGTCAAAGAAGGCCTATATAGTATAGGACGTACAAGAGGAGGACACGACATCGAGCACCTCAGATGAAGAGGAGACAACCAAGCTATGCTTAATGACCAGAACAGATGATGCTTGTTGCTCAAATTCAAAAGAGGTAAGCAACAAGGTATATTCTGAGACCTCATCTACTTCATCTGATGATTCTCCTCCTTATGAGGATTTGTATAATGCTTATGTCGAATGGCATGATGAATTAAAGAAATTAGCTAGGATTCGTTCTGATAGAAAAAGAGTAATCCTTCTAAATGAACAAAAAATAGTTTCATTACAAAAAGAATTATATGTACTAAAACTAGAAAATGGAACATTATATCTGGTCTATTCTTGTAATGCATGCAATTGCTCTAATGATAATTTATGTCAATCAATTGTCTCCGATTCTTGCGAGACTTTGAAAAATGAAAATTTGAGACTTAATGAAAAACTCACAAAACTCACAGAGAGTCAAAACATGTTAGACACTATGCTTAGCCAAACCAGAAATGTTGGTGACCATAGCGGACTAGGATATATTCCTCCTATGCGTAAGAGAAGACCATATAGGAGACCTATTAATCAGCCTAATAAAAAAAATTAATAAAAAGGTTCCTACATGCTTTTATTGTGCCACACATGGCCACACTTCCTACTCTTGTTACATTAGAAAATATGGTATACCTAGTGGCATGTATGTCTAGATGAAAAAGGGAGATGTCGCCCTAGTTACTAACAGAAAAGGACCCAACATAACTTGGGTACCTGAAAAAGGCAAGTGATCTATGTTTTGCAGGTATGTCTACGAGCACATAGACAACATTGATATCTTGATAGTGGATGCTCGAGACATATGACGGGCGATAGATCAAAATTCCTAGATCTATCCTTGCAAGAAAAA
>NC_032014.1:25833784-25862006 GCF_001865875.1 Lupinus angustifolius
CCGGAACGATTGGCAAATCAAATCAGGTAGTGATCGAGAATGTGCTATATGTTGAAGGCCTGGAACACAATCTCTTGAGTATCAGCCAACTCTGTGTTAAAGGTAATCGTGTATCTTTTGATTCTTAATATTGTATAATTCGTGACAATATATCTAATAAAGTTAAGTTTGTCAGATATCATATAAATAATATGTATACGGTTAATCTGGAGGATGTCACAACTCTATTTTCAAAACTTTTTATATCTAAAAAGGATGACATTTGGCTTTGGTATAGGCGTGTCGCTCATATACATATAAAGCATCTAGATAAATTGTCTAAAAATAATTTGGTTGATGAGCTACCAAAACTTGATTTTAAAACTCAAGAAACTTGTGATACTTGTCAAAAACGTAAACAAGTTAAAAACTCTTTTGCTAAAAAGAATGTGATATCCACGACAAGACCCTTGGAGCTTCTCCATATGGACTTGTTTGGACCATCACATGTTATGAGTTTTGGTGGTAGTTTTTATGCTTTAGTAATTGTTGACGATTTCTCTAGATTCACATGGACACTATTTCTATCGTCCAAGAGCGATGCTTTCAAGTCTTTCAAAAACTTTTTCAAACAAATCCAAAATCAGTTTAACCATAAGATAGTATATATTTGATCCGATCATTGTGGCGAATTTGAAAACCATCAATTTGATAAATTTTGTGATAAATATGGTATTATGCATTAATTCTCATTCCCTCGTATCCCTCAACAAAATGGAGTTGTTGAGAGGAAGAATCGAGTCTTAGAGGAGCTTGCTATAACCATGTTGAACGAAAGCAAGGTTCCTAAATATTTTTGGGTTGATGCAGTGCATACAACTTGTTATGTGATTAGCCGTATACTCTTTAGGCCTACTTTTTCAAAAACTCCTTATGAACTTTTAAAAGGGCGAAAACCTAATATTGCACATTTTCATGCTTTAGGTTGTAAATGTTTTATATTAAATAATGGAAAGAGAGCCTTAAGTGAATTTGATTCAAAAGATGATGAAGGTATATTTTTAGGGTATTCATTGCATAGTAAAGTAAAGCTTATCGAGTCTTTAATAAATATTCAATACAAGTAGAAGAGTTTGTGTATGTCCATTTTGACGAATCTTCTCCAAAAGAGAAGAGGAAGGTATTTTCTGATGATGTTGCAGGTGATTTAGAAGAAGCATACTCTAAGGACATGGACCAGGACAAAGAAGAAAAAGCAAAGCAAATTTTCCAAGATGAGCATCAGGACCTGCCAATCACGTGGAAGACCAAGAAGGATCATCCACTCGACAAAGTGACAGGTGAAATAACTACGGGGGTGGTAACCCGTAGCTCTTTACATAACTTTTGTAACTTCATTTCTTTTGTATCTCAAATGGAGCCAAAGACCATCATTGAGGTCATTGAGGATGTGCATTAGGGTATAGTTATGTAAGAATAGCTAAACCAGTTCGAGCGTAATAATGTATGGGACTTGGTCTCTAAGCCTAAAGAACATCTAGTGATTGGTACTAGATGGGTCTTTCGTAATAAATTAGATGAATCTGACTTGATAATAAGAAATAAAGCACGCTTAGTGGCCAAAGGTTATAACTAGGAGGAAGGCATCGATTATGATGAGACCTACGCTCTTGTAGCCAGATTAAAGGCCATTAGGATGCTTTTATCCTTTGCATCGATTATGAACTTTAAGCTCTTTCAAATGGATGTCAAGAGCGCCTTCTTGAATGGCTACATTCAAGAGGAAGTATATGTAGATCAACCTCCCAGCTTTGAAAATTTTAAATATCTGAACCATGTATATAAGCTCAAAAATGCCCTTTATGGCCTGAAACAAGCTCCCAGAGCTTGGTATGGTAGAATGAGCTCTTTCCTCTTGGAAAAAGGGTTCATGAGGGTTATGATTGATATTACCCTCTTTATTCGTAGATTATATAATCATGTATTATTCAAATATATGTTGATGATATAATCTTCGGATCTACTAATGACATTCTTTGTAAAGAATTTTCTGAGATGATGCAAGGTGAATTTGAAATGTCGATGTTGGGTGAGCTGACCTTCTTTCTTGGGCTACAAATCCAACAAATGGAAAGTGTCATCTTCATTCATCAATCAAAATACTACAAGGAGTTATTGAAGAAGTTCGACATGGAAAATTGTAAAGAAGCTTCAACACCTATGGTGTCCCCTTGCTATCTAGACAAAGATGAAAAGGTAAAAGCAATTGAGGTAACCAAGTATCATGGGATTATCGGCTCATTATTATATTTAACTATGAGTCGCCCCGATATTATGTTTAGTGTTTGTATGTGTGTTAGATTTCAAGCTTTGCCTAAAGATTCACATTATACTACTGTTAAACGCATCATGAGATATTTAAAAGGAACAACTAATGTGGAATTATGGTATCCTAGGGATGCCTCATTATACTTGGTAGGGTATTCCGATTCCAATTTTGTGGGATGTAAGTTGGATCGGAAGAGCACTAGTGAGACTTGTCACTTACTAGGTAGTTCCTTAGTTGCACGACAAAGTAAAAAGCAAGTGTGTGTTGCTTTGTCCACCACCGAAGCGGAATACATTGTCGCTAGTGTGTGTTGCACTTAAATACTATGGATGAAGCAGCAACTTAAGGACTTTGGACTTAACCTAGAAAAGATTCCCATAAAATATGATAATACAAGTGTCATAAACCTATGCAAGAACCTCGTTTTGCATTCTAGAACCAAGCATATAGAAATTAGACATCATTTCTTGCATGACCATGTATGAAAATGCGATTGTGTGCTTGAATGTGTTGAAACTACCAAACAATTGGCTGGTATTTTCACCAAGCCCCTCTCACGAGATACTTTCTATGATCTTCGAAGAGAACTTGGAATCCTTGATGAAAATTATCTTGATTAAAATCGTCTAAAATTTTATTATGTGCTTTGCATGATTAATGTCTTATATGCTTCAAAGTGTATATTTGTTGTGAATGCATTATATTCCTATTATGACTCATGATCTTGTATGACAATCTGAAATTGTATATGTGTTTGAGATAAAAATTGTTTGATATATGTTTGAAATCTATGCATGCTTTAAAAACCCAAAAACCTCTGGATTCTACAAATATGATTCTAGTTAATCGATTAACTATAATTCTGAATCGATTGAAATGAGTTCCAGTAGCAAACATTTCATTTTTCACTAAATTTAATCGATTAAGATTCCATTTTAATCGATTACCTGAGCTCGTTGTTTTTTGAAAATCTAGAATTTTAACACTAATTAATCGATTAAATACAGCTCTTAATCGATTAACGGCAGCAGATAAATTAGAATCAGTAGCGTTTTTGCCATTTTTTCAAACCCTTTCTTCCCCATTTTCTCTCTAAATCTCAAAAGCAACAGCACCTCAATTCATCCCATCTTTTTCTCAAATTCCCCAAGAAACCCATTTCCCAATTCCAAACCCTAAGCTTTAGGTTCCCTCCATTATCCTTCTTCACCTCTCATAACTCACGGTTGTCAAAGTTTCAGGGAAGGAAACCAACCTACATATGGTTTAGCTCGCGCCCGCAAATGCCCGCAAAAATTTAAGTGGGCGAGGGCATGCTGGCATAGGTGAACGGAAAAAATTCATTGCCCTGCTCGTTTTAAAACGGGCTAACGGGCTTGCAAAGGCGGCTCGCGGGCATTGTTAAATAATTTAAAAAACTAAAAAAATTCATATAATAAATGAAATTAAATTAAATAAAGTAGTTAAAGATAAAAAATTAACAAAATTTTTGATATTTTATATGACGTTTAACAAATCACATTAGATTACAATTTTTTAGGAATTAAAAATCACATTACATCATAACTTATTTAAAATTTTCTTACTTTTTCCTTAAATTACGTTTATGGGCCGCATACCCAACGGAAATGCCCGCAAACTTAGCGGGCAAAACGGACCAGGCGAAACGGGCACATGGGCAAAATTTCTATGCCCTACCCGCAAAAAAGTGCGGGCTATGCGGGTGTGCCCGCGGGAAATGCCCGTTTTGCCATCTCTAATTTTGAGTTTCCGCAAGGTATGCAAGCTCAGGGAGCTGTGATGTTTTTGGAATTATCAGGTAATTTGTACCCCGCTTTGATTAGGGAATTTTATGCCAACTTTCGTTATAAGGATGGCAAATATTGATCTATGGTTTCGGGAAATCTATTTGAGATGGATAGTGATATTTTTATGAATGTGGGTGGCTTATCCACTATTGGTGTGAGCCTGGGTGATTGTGAATGGCTTAAGGATTTTGATGCTGCTGAGGTTTACAAATCATGTCTGAGAGGTCCCCATCTATTTATCCAGGGAGAACTAACTAAAGTTGGATCATTATCTGTAGAGAATAGATTGCTTCACTATCTACTTGCGTACATTCTAGTTCAGAGAAACAATAATCATGCACAACCAACTATTAATGATATGAAATTCATGTATGTTGTTAAGGAGAATATAATGATTAATTGGCCTGATGAGATCCTGAAGGTCATGTTCGGTATCAATGACAGAATATACCCAGAAGGGGGGGTTGAATAGGTGTCGCGATTCCCACTTACCTTTATTTGCACCAAAGCCTTATTCTAGAAATTTTCTCAATTAATCAATTAAAGCTATGACTTAATCGATTAAAGCTATGACTTAATCGATTAAAGATATGACTTAATTGATTAAGTCGCACAGAATTAGCAGTTGCTGACTGCTCAATTGCACAACCAATTATAGATTATACAGAAATGATATAGTAGATATATTTGAATACAAATGATCTTTATTTGGCACTAATACTATATCCAAAATATCAGCTACAATAGGCAATTGAAATTTACTAAAAACAGTAGAGAGATAAGGGAAAGAAACAACATGCAACAAGGTTTTTATACTGGTTCGTTTTTCGGTCCACTGCAAAACTACATCCAGTCCTCCCCTCTAATCTGGGAGATTTTCTTCACTAAAATTGAAACCAATGTGTCTTACATACACACTTTCAATTAGAAGACCTTGAACGCTTCCTTCTTGAGTTCCCAGAACCTCTACCTTGGTTTGATCTTACCCAATCGCCTAGGAAAACATTTACTACGATCTAGCCTCAGCCAAGAGTATGCTCTAAACTCAAGACCTCCAAGTCTTGGAGAAGACTATCTGATCTCTTTGGTGGTATGACACCAAGAGACGACTTTCCTTGTTACACAAACAACACAAAAAACAGAGTAATGTGAAACACTAAAATAGCTCAAATCTCACAATTACTATGAATATGCATAAGATCAAAATCACGAAGAACATGTAATTTCTACCCTTAAGAAATCTCTAAACATTAGTGAAAGAATCATGCAAGAACAATATAGGATGATGAACACACTTGATAATATGCAATGGATGACATGTTAATCCCTAAGCATAATACTATCTCACTCTAATCTCACATGCAATTCTCTCTGCCTATTTGATATACATTGAACATGAAAATATGCAACTTAGAAATTCTAATATGAATGTATGAATGTATTAAATCGTATTTGAAATTTGTTGAAAACACAGTTTATATAGAAAAGTTGTTTTTCACCCAGTTAATCGATTATGTTGCATGTTCATCGATTAACGGGCTGTTAGAGTGTAAATGAAATCTGTTTTTCAGTTATCTGTTGAAACTGTTAAAAATTGTTTTCACGTTAATCGATTAAAGCTTTACTTAATCGATTAACTGGCATATTTTTAGTTAAGATGTTAATTGGTAAACTACCTATATGTTATGCTTATCAACTATACATGTTTTAACGTTATGTTATGCCTAAAATGCATAAATAACATGTATGCGAACATATAATAAACTAGATGGCATATCTCATGCAAATGATATGATAGTTTTTAGACTTTGTGAGATTTGCATCTAGGTTTACCTAACCTAGACTCAATAACTAAGACACATCTAAGACTCTAGTCTAGACATGAAGCTTTGAATCTTTGGCATGTTGAGTTGTCTTTAAGCTTTCACTAAGTCCTTTGTCTTCATCAAAACATAGGCAAGCTTAAGTGCTCTCTTGACACATTGCACTTTCAATCTCCCCTTTTTTTATGATGACAGACTCAACACCAAATTTGTTTTGATGCATAGCTTGAAGATGATCACATAATCCATGGTTGTTTATTTCAAAGTTAAAGCGCATAGCTAGACAACGGAAGCTTGGTATTATTTACAATCTGCACACTTTAAACAACAAAACAACCTTTCTCGCCCTTTTGACATTATCAAAAAGATAAACTCAATAAAATTTTGGTCAAAAGTAAGACGAGATATGAAGTGAACTCAAACTATAATTAATCAATTAGTTTTGGGAATGTAATTAATTAACCAGATGATGAAAAAATTGAACAAGTGCACAAATTTATCAGCATTTAATCGATTAAAATAGCAGGTTAATCGATTAAACCAAAAGAATACAACAATATGAATGATTTAATGGCATGGATGGTTATACATGAACTAATCAAGCATGGAATGATCAAGCATTTACATTATAGCATTGAAACAGTAGGCTCAATCAAACATAAGATATGCGTATAACCAAACATGATCAAGAACCATTAAACATGCAATCATGCTATATTTGACATATATAAGCAAAATGAAACCACAATAGAAACGATTTAAGTTTCAAATGGCATGCATATCTAGTCATAAAGTTGCAGCAATAGTAGATAGTTAGAGTTACAATCTAGAAAGCAAAGAGAAAATATGTCTCTAAATTACAAACCAACATAAACCCTAAAAAATTAGCCATATAGAAGGACTAAACCTAGGGTAATCTAAGATCTAAGGCCTTCTAATCTAGGGATGCGGAGGATGATCTCTGTCATCTAGTACGGTCAGACTACTATCACCCCGGATGAGGAATCTCAGCTTCTCAAACTCTGCACAAAACCTCGCATTCTATGCCTCAGCAGTGTTTTGGACAAAGCTCCTCATAGCCTGATAGTGGTTATCGATGTAAGCAACCTGACGCTCCTTAAATTGTTCCAAATCAGTATGGTAGGAGTCCTTCAAATACTGAAAGTGTAAGTCCATCATGTGGTTCAGCCTTTGCTCTATGGCATCCAACTTTGCTAATCCAAAGGATGATTCTTGCTGCGCAGTTCCAGATGGCTCCCCCCGAGTCTCTACATTAGGCTGATCTATACCAGCCTGATCCTCATCATCAGATAGCTCCAAATCCACTATAGTAAAATCTTCATGGTATTGCCGAGTACTTCCATACTTGTAGATACCCATCTTGTGGATAAGGCTTTCACCAACAAGGTGATCTTTGTCAGAAGTCTCTGTGACGATGGTGTTAGATACGTCAATATGCAGATAGTCAATAATTCTCGATATGAAGATACTGTAGCGCAACAATTTGGATTGCGATGTAGAGACATTATACATGACCTTCATAATTTCTTTAGGCCAATTAACCATTATATTCTCCTTCACATCATACATAAATTTCAGATCATTAATAGTAAGTTGTGCGTGATTAGTGTTCCTCTGAATCCAAATGTATGCAATGAAATAGCGAAGCAATCTATTCTCTACTGATAAAGAACCAGCTTTAGTCAGTTCTCCCTGGACATACAGAAGGGGACCTCTCAAACATGATTTATATACCTCAGTAGCGTTGAAATCAGCAAGCCATTCACAATCACCTAGGCTAACACCAGTAGTGGATAAGCCACTCACATTCATAAAAATGCTACTATCCATCTCAAATAGATTTCTCGAGATCATAGACTAATATCTACTATCCTTATAATGGAAGTTAGCGTAAAATTCCCTAATCAAAGCGGGGTACACATTACCCGTTAATTCCAAAAACATTACAGCAACCTGAGCCTGCATACCTTGCGAAAATTCAAAATTTTGTTCCGCCATCCAGTTAAGATCAACATACCTTATATAGGTGGGTTTCCTTCCCAGAAATTTGGACAACCGGGTTTCCTGAAGTATGAGTGAGTAGTAGGGATCTCCACAGTCGTGCCTCACGTTCGGATTTGAAGATGAAGCATTAGGAGGCCTATGAGTGCGGTGAGCAGTTGTCTTGAACCTCTTCGAACGTCCTCTTTCCATTGTAGATTAAAAACCGTGAGCAATGAGAGGAGAAGGAGGATCGGGGAGGGTACCTAGAGCTTAGGATTTGGAATTGGGAATGGGATTTCTTGGGAAATAGAGGAACAGATTAGATGAGATAGGTGTACAAATGGGTAAAGGTGAGGTTTAATACTTCTATTAAACTAAGATTTCGAATTTGCTGCTTGCATTTGAGATTTTCCGAGAAAAGGAGGAAGAGAGGGTTTGAAAAAGTGACAAAAACCGCTTCTGATTCTAATATATCTACTGTCGTTAATAAATTAAGTGCAGCATTTAATCGATTAAGCCGTGTAAAAATTCCAGGTTTTCAAAAACAATGAGCCTAGGTAATCGATTAAGGTATGACTTTAATCGATTAACTATTTTGAAAAATAAAATGTTTGCTACTAGAACTCATTCTAATCGATTAAGAAATATGGTTAATCGATTAACTAGCATCAGACTTGTAGACTTAAGAGGTTTTTGGATTTTAAAAGCATGCATAGATTTGTAACATATATCAAGCAATTTTTACTCAAACACATATACATATACAGCTTATCATACAAGATCATGAGTATAATGTGAATCTTTAGGACATGCTTGAAATCTAGCACACATGCAAACACTAAACATAATATCAGGGCGACTCGTAGTTAAGTACAATAAAGAGCCGATAATCCCATGATATTGGTTACCTCGATAACTTTTCCCTTTTAGTCCTTGTCTAGATAGCAAGCGGACACCATAGGTGTTGAAGCTCGCAATTGGCAAGTCCTGATGCTCATCTTGGACAATTTGCTCTACAGCTTCTTCTTTGTCCTGGTCCATGTCCTTAGAGTATGCTTCTTCCAAAGCACCTGCAACATTATCAGAAAATACCTTTCAATTCTCTTTTGGAGAAGATTAGTCAAAATTGACATTTACAACTCTTTTACTTACATTGAATATTTATTAAAGACTCGATAAACTTTACCATTTTCCTTGCAACGATAGATCCAGGAATTTTGATCTATCTCCTTTCATATGTCTCGAGCAGCTACTATCAAGATACCAATGTTGTCCATGTGCTCGAAGACATACATGCAAAATAGATCACTTGCCTTTTTCCGGTACCCAAGTTATGTTGGGTCCTTTTCTGTTAGTAACCAAGGAGTTATCTCCCTTTTTCATCCAAACATATACACCACTAGGTATACCATGCTTCTTGATATAACAAGAATAGGAAGTGTGGCCATGTGTGCCACAATAAAAGCATGTAGGAACTTGTTTATTAAAATATTTCTTATTAGGCCGATTAATAGGTCTAGTTTATGGTCTTCTCCTACGCCTAGGGGGAATATATCCTAGTCCAGTATGGTCACCAACATATCTAGTTTGGCTAAGCATAGTGTCTAACTTGTTTTGACTCTCTGTGAGTTTTACGAGTTTTTCATTTAGTTTAAAATTCTCAATTTTCAAAATCTCGCAAGAATCACAGACAATTGATTGACATAATTTATCTTTAGAGCAATCACATGAGGCACATGCATAGGTAAGATCAAGAGTTTCATTTTCAAGTTTAAGCTCATCTAATTCCTTTTGCATTTCAATTATTTTCTTTTCATGCAAGGAGATAACTCTTTTTCTATCTATATTTACTTTAACCATTTTCTTTAATTCCTCATACATTTCGACATAAGAATTATATAATTCCTCATAAGAGGGTGAATCATCAGATGAAAAAAATGAGGTGTCAGAATATACCTCGTCGTTTACCTCTTTTGATACAAAGACACTCCACCGACTATACAGGTCTCGGTTTTTCCAAACCTTCTACACTTAAGAAAAATGAGGTGTCTAATAAAATTATTTTTCAAAAGCAAAGTATCCATACTCATCATGTTGCTAAATCTAAATCGAGGATACAAAAGCATCAAGTCATTTGCACTTACTGTCTAAATCACGGGCATACCTATAATACTTGCAATATTAGGAAATATGGTATTCCCTTAGGTCATTTTCAATGGGTAAAGAAATGTGCTAACCATGAAGGACCCAACTGAATTGGGTACCTAATATCACTTAACTTGTTTTGCAGGAGTATTTGGGACCCGCCAGCGATTTATGGTATTTGGGTAGCGGCTGCTCAAAACATATAACGGGCGATAAAAGAAAGTTCTATGTCCTCACTCTAAGGGACAAAGGCTACATCACATATGGTTACAATAACAAAGGAAAAATCATTGGAGTTGGTAGAGTCGGGAAGCCACCTTCTACTATAATATTAGGAGTTATGTATGTTGAGGGACTCAAACACAACCTACTCAGTATAAGTCAACTTTATGACAAAGGGTTCATGTGGCTTTCTACCCTGACAAATGCATCATTAATAGTAAGGTATCCGAAAACTCTAAACTTGTTGGTAAGAGAATAAATAATATCTACATGATTTCTTTAAATAATTCTACTCTTCCCATAAAATGTTTAGCTATTAACGATCATGATGCATGGCTATGGCATAGGAAAATTGCTCATATTCATATGGATCATTTGAGTAAACTGATAAAGAAAGATCTAGTTGTTGGCTTATCCAATATGAAATTTGTTAAAGACAAACTATGTAGTGTTTGTCAAAAGGGTAAACAAACAAAGACTTCTTTCATACCAAAACATATGGTTTCTTCTGATAGACTATTGTAGTTACTACACATGGACTTATTCTGCCCTTCTCGGACCAAAAGTTTCGGTGGTAACTACTATGCTCTAGTGATAGAAGACGAATTTTCAAGATACATTTGGACTCTATTCTTGGTACACAAGAATGAGGCTTTTAATCCATTTAGAAAATATGCTAAGAGAGTGCAAAATGAAAATTCCTTGAAATAGTTGTTATACGAAGTGATCATTGGGGAGAATTTCAAAATGCTTCTTTTGAGGAATTTTGTGATGATAATGGTATCACTCACAATTTCTCGGCTCCTAGAACATCACAATAAAATGGTGTTTTAGAGAGAAAGAATAGATCTTTGGAGGAACTAGCACGTACAATGTTGAATGAAACTAATCTACCAAAATATTTTTGGGTAGACACATTCAGTACGACATGCTATGTTTCCAACTGAGTCTAAATAAAACCTATTCTAAAGAAAACCCCCTATGAACTCTTAAAATGTAGAAAACCAAATATTTCTCACTTGCATGTGTTCGGCTGCAAATGTTATGTGCTAAATAATAGTAAGGAAAGTTTGATGCAAAGCTTTTCGAATTTTCAATAAGAGAACAGTGGCCTTGGAAGAATCTATTCATGCAACTTTTGATGAAGCTAATCCAACCTTGGAAGAAAATTCCATGGTTGATGATGATGACTTTCCTAATCCATATTTGGAAAAATCCATTAATGATGTAACAACCAGCACAGAGCATCTGAAAATAGATGACAATATACATTCACAAGAAGAGCATATTCATTCTAATTTACCTAAAGAATGGAGAATCCATCGATATCATCGTATCGGCAACATCATTGGTGATATAAGTAAGGGAGTCTCTACTCGCCTAAAATTGAATGATACTTGTATAAACATGGTTTTTTTCTCTAGGGGAACCATCCAAGATTGACGATGCAATCGAGGATGAACACTAGATTCTTGCTATGCAAGAAGAACTTAACCCGTTTGAAAGAAATGAAGTTTGAGAACTTGTTCCTAGACCTAAAGATGGACATGTTATAGGAAATCATTGGGTCTTTCGAAATAAATCAGATGAAAATGATATCATTATAAGAAATAAAGCAAGACTTATAACACAAGGATAGAACCAGGAAGAAGGTATCGTCTTTGATGAAACCTTCACTCTTGTTGCTAGACTTGAAGTTATTAGGTTATTGTTTGCATATGCATGTTCTTTGGATTTTTAGTTATATAAAATAGACATAAAGATTGCGTTTCTGAATGTTATATACAAGAAGAGGTGTATATCGAACAACCTCCTAGGTTTGAAGACTACAAGCATCCTTCTCACGTCTATAAGCTTAAGAAAGTCGTTTATGACTTAAAGCAAGCTCCTCGTGCTTGGTATGATCGTCTAACAAATTTTTTAATTGATAAAGATTTTACTGAAGGAAAGGTCAACACTACATTATTCATTAAGAAAATAAATCATCATACTTTACTTGTTCAAATTTATGTTGATGATATTATTTTCGGATCGACTAATGATCTTCTGTGTAGTGAATTTGGTAAGATGATGTAAGGGGAGTTTGATATATCAATGATGGGAAAGTTGAACTACTTTTCTTGGACTATAAATCAAACAACTCAGGATGGTATCTTTGTTTGTTAGTCTAAATACTATAAGGACCTGCTGAAACGCTTTGAAATGGATGACTACAAACCTATCGCCACTCCTATGGGTTCTGGAACGTACATTGATGCTGATAAGACTAGAAAATGCATTGACATCTCTAAGTATTGAGGTATGATTGGTTCCCTTCTTTATCTTACTGCAAGTAGACCTGATATTATGTTTAGTATGTGTCTGTCTTAGTGCATGTTACCAATCAAAGCCTAAAGAGTCACATCTTACTATCGTGAAAAAGATATTAAAATATCTTAAAGGCGCACATTTAGAATCTTCTCCATTGATGGAGAGGTAAATTTTTAAAAAAATAAAGAGAAATTCAACTTTCAACTATATATTTATCCCTTTAATTGTAATATAATTACAATTTTATCATTAAAAATAAGAGAAAAAACACTTATTCCCTCATTAATGAAGATGATCATTGTTCTAGGAGCCCTTTACGTGATAGCATCAATTTTTGGATTACCTAGCACCATGTACCAACAATTTCGTAGTGAGCTAGTAATTCAGTCTTGAAAACTGGTCAGTGGCACCAAATTAGGAAATCAGACCTATCACAATTATAAGCTTAAAATATGTTGTCTTGTCTTGACAATTGCTTTATAAAGCAAGATACCGAGATATGTTATTTTTGTAATTATTATTTTTTGTACCACTAGTCAATACAAGTGAATGCTGACACTTTTGGTTAGTGGATATTTTTTATAAAAACAATCAAGTACCTATTTGTTGATTACTAAAACTTGTTCAATTGGGCTCAATACCAATATGTAAGACGTCAAACAACACCAAATCATTTTCTTTCTACTCTATTATATGAACAAAATTTCATCAAAGTCTGACTTAAAGTTGGAAAAAGAATATTGAGATTATTTACCATATGGTTATATATTAAAACATTTCATGTGCATTATTCAGTGCTTGAGCTTCTATCACCACGTGTCCAGGACTACTTTTGAAATAATTGATTCATCACAAGTCACTATAATTTATCATCAATACACTGGCATTAGTCATCTTCTCCACAAGAATCCAATATACTAGGATATGAGATAAGAGTGAATTTGATATTTTATTAAAAAAATTAAAATCTGAACTGTTAATAAAAAATAGAACATATGTGATCATCTTCATCCTAAGAGAATAGAGAAAAATTGGACCAGTAGTTGAGGCTAGATACAATCTCTAGCCCTTGCCCTTAACTTCACCGGAAACCCTCCCTTCATCCTTAAAGTGAAAGACAAATTATATTTAGGGTGGTTTTCCTTATCCACAGCATGAATCTCAAACCTCTCTATAACAGAAGCTACAATAGATTTCATTTGAGTATATGCCATATCTTTCCCCAAACATATTCTAGGACCTGCATGAAAAACTGGGAACCGAAACGGATTCTCCGTACGGTACACACCATTTTCAAGCCACCTTTCAGGCTTAAACTCAGCCCAATCTTTTCCCCACAAGCTCTCACTCCTCCCCATTGCATAAGTGTGATATGTTATGAACCAATACTTCTTAATCACCGTCCCATCTGGTAAAACATCATCGTTTAAACACTCTTTCGAGTCAGCTGCGACAGGCGGGTACAATCTCATACTCTCGGAAATCGCAGCATGCAAGTAATGCATTTCCTTTAGGTCTTCATACCTAAACACTGTTTTTTCTCCACTTTGAGATCGAACAGATTCAATTTCATTGATGATTTTTTTCTGAACTTCTGGTCTCGAAGAGAGGATCCAAAAGAACCAGCTCAGCGCAGACGACGTTGTATCGCGCCCAGCGAGGATGAAACTTATGATTATGTCACGAAGAAAATCTGTTGAGTTATTATCGTCTACTCCGATGAACCTTGACAACAAATCCTCATTGTGGGTACGATCCTTGGCTTCCAATCTAAACTGTACGATCTCATCAGCAAATTTACGAATCCTGGCGATACATTCTCCTAACCTCCGCTCTGTTCCTACATTTAACAGTTTCTTGATTTTCCAAATCATTGGCAGAATAGTCATGAACCTCCCTGAAATTAACACCATTGCATCCTCGATCGCCGCCATGAACTCCGCCCCGGAGGTACCATCGCCGCCAAGGCAACCAGGGTCTACATTGAAAGCCAACTTACAAATATTGTCGAATGTGAACCGCTCCAGTAGGTCCTGCAAACATCATATACGTACATAGGAGTCAAGTACATAACAATTAAGGGTAAATGGAGCAATCATTAAATTTTGACCAGTTCCTTCTTTTTTTATTTGCACACAACATTAAACATAACATGTAAAAGTTCTACAAGATCTTCTATCATTTTCATTCATTTTTAATTGTTATTACTCTTAAAAAAATATAAATAAATAATAAATAATTTATTGATTATATATAAATCTTTACGATAGCAATTATAAATATTAAACTCGTAAATTATATTTACAGCCATAATTACCACAATAATATTGTAATTTTTTGGAGTCTTTCTAATGGCATGCATAGTAACTCAACTGCAATTAGCTATATATGGTTATGATAAACAAAAGTTAACTGAAACCATCATCATAGTTTAATTTAAGAGCGACTAAATTTAATTTTCTTATTTAGTTCAAGTGGGTTTCTTAACGTTGATTTAAGTACTAATGTCTAGTTACAAAGCTTTACTAAAATAATAAAAGTTGAAAATATATAATAGTCTTATAAACATTGTATTAAATTGTGGATCCTTCCACCGGAGCAAGTAATTCAAAAATAAAAGAAATCAAAAATAAAAAAATTTCAAACATATTTATCTTTTTAATTAGAGTAAATTACATTGACAACCTTGAGTTTTAGTGAAATTACATAAACTATCCCTCACTTTTTTACACATACACATTGATTTGTATATAATTTGGACTTGTCTACATAATATATCATGTTTTGTTTAACTTAATTGCATTTATCACATTTTTTGTTTAAAAAATCACAGTTATTTCTTATGCAGAGGTGGTCAGTGTAATAAAAGTATACAAACTATGGGAGGTTGGTGTAAGTATAGAAAAGTGAGTAGTTTGTGTAATTTCACTAAAACTCATGAGATGTCAGTTTAATTTACTCTTTTAATTATAATAAAATAATATTTTTTATACTAAAAATAAAAGTAAAAATAAGAATTTCTATCTCCCGTAGAAGATCCATCTTCCACAATTATAGTCTAACAGGTCTACATAATACCATATTTCACATTCAAAAGCAATTTTCTAATCATAAAAATTCCATGCTCCAATGATCACATATGTACTAATGGCAATCAACACAACAACCAAACTAAAGCCACAATTTAAAACACTCATAGTAAATATAATTAGTTCTGATTAGATGGCTACCTGCAAATCAAGAATCTTATCAGTTTCAGAAGCTCTCGAAAAGATTGGAAGAAGCCTAGTTTGGAGTTCAACAGTAACGTTCTCCAAAACAAAGTTTCGTAGCGACTTAGTGTTGAACTCATAGCTTGCGGTTTTCCTTTGAACCTTCCATAGCTCACCGTCGGTGTTGAAGATCCCTCGGCCAAGGAAATCTAAGAGGATGGTGGTGACTCGTTCGCCCTTTGGGTAGTTGTCGAATCTGGTCTTGAGAATGTGTTCCACGTTCTCGGGATTTGCTGTTATAACGCCGCACACGGTGCCGGGGAGGGATAAGACAGCAGTGTTGTTAGGGCTTTCACGGAGGACTTGGGTGGTCCATTGAAGGTAGCGGTGGCGGTTTTTCAAGAACTCTGGGAGGGATCCTAGGATAGGGTAAACTTTGAAGCCTTTTTTGTGATGGTTTCTAGTTCGAGTATCGAGGTAGAGATAGAGGAAGAGAAGGGGAACGAGGAGGGGGAGGAGTGCAGTTGACAAAAACACCATTGGATATATTGAGAAAGATATATGAATAAAATTGGGAGGGATAATAAAGAGTTTATGTACATAAATCTCCTTTGACAACTAATTTATATTATTTTTTTTTTATTTTGAATGAGAAACTATCATCTCTTATTAAAAATTTGGAAAAAGTTTATAATAATACCCTAAATTTTATGTTTTCTTTTTTAAGAAATAATTATGAACTTTTTTTCTTCCTAATTATTTCTTAAATTTTAATTATTATTAATTAGTCCATACATAAAGATGTTGTCAAATTTATTAGCAATGACATTTTTTGTAGTGTGCTTTATTTTAAACTTGAGTGTTAGATCACTATTATTTACTTTAATTTTATACATATACCAATATTATTGTACTAACCACTTCTAACTCTTAAATTTATTTATCATCTTTTTCTCAATTAATTTTATATTTGATGGTTTCCTCCTAGGGATGACAAAAAACCCGTACCCGTAGGTAAAATCCGTACATGCATAGGTACGGGTCACGAACGGGTACCTGTGGGTATTATAAACGGGTTTATAAAAATACCCGTAGTATATACGGGCGGGTACGGGTATTATGGTACCCGTACCCGCAAGTACCCGTTAGTTATATAATTAATATATTATTTTTAATTAAAATAAAAAATACATTATTCGAAAATTATTACACTATGTATATTTTTTTTCATTTACTTTATTTACATATTTTATTGAGTTTGGTGGTGAAATACCCTACAAACATTATTACATGTGTAGAAACACACATGTTTTACAAAGAAAATATATACTTTTTGTTAAAGAAATGAGAACAAAAAATTACACAAATAGAAAACTCCAATAAATTTAGCATTTTTGCCAAATATTCAATCAAAATGTACAAAAATAATTAAGTTTCATCTTATTTGAAACACAATAGAAGTACAAATTTAAAAATTTATTTATAATAGAGGAAACCGGCGGGTACCCAGAAATACCCGTGAACCCACACACGGGTACGGACGGGTATGTGTATTACTATTCAATTTTGAAATGGGTAGCCACTACCTGTGTCCGTCCGTGTCCGTTGCCATCCCTATTTCCTCCAAATATCAATACTGACTAACATACATTATTGCACTGCTAGTATTGTCAATTTAATTGCAACTATTTCCTTATTGGCATACTAATAGTTTAACAATATATTTAGACATAGGCCAATTTTACCATCTAATAAAGTTTAAGGAGTAACAAGAAAAAAATACTTCATAATAACTACTTATAAAAAACATAAAATTTAAGGAATTTTATGTATTTTTCCCTAAAATTTTTGATAATTTATTTTTTACCTGACCCTTATTTTTTTCTAATGAGGCTGTTTATTATTAACTTTAAATAAAAACTGACCGATATGACCGGTACAGTTCAATTACAAACTGGCCGATATGACCGATTTTGACCAGTTTTAACCAGTATCATTGTATGATCGGTATAATTAATGTACCATATTGATATTGAGACCAGTTCACTGGTTGAGCCGGCCGGTACGAACTGGTTTTTATAACACCGGTATGTATATCATTTGTTTATTCTCAGATTAATATGCACACGCATGCATGGATTTCATACGTTTACGTATAGAGTTCATAGATTGGACACTAAGTAATAAACAAAAGACTCCATTGTATCAAAGTAAATCAATATTCTTAAGGTAATCGCTATATATGGAACCTAAATATTAGTCATATTTGATTTTGAAAAATCCAATCAAGGTATATCAAGATTCATAAGGTACTATCAAGATTCTATCAGTCTTTAAACCATTTAATTAATTAAGTTAGATACTATTTATTTATTTTTTGGTATTAACAAAAATACCTTGTTAAATATAGTTTAAATTATATATGCTAATAAATATAATCAAAGACTAGGGATATACTTACCTTAAGAATAGATAGCTCTTAATCCTAACTATTAATTATATGGACATCTAATAATTTAGATCTATTTACTAATTTAAATTATTAGATTTCTCTAGAATTGAGGACTAAGATGCGGAGTAAGTTTAAAATTTTTACTCTTAGAATAAGGGATCCCTCATAATCAAATGATAAATATAAATACTATCAAAGAAGATAGAAATAAAGTGACATTTTCCATAAATTGATATTACTGCAGAGGCCAAAAAACTCCTATTGGTCCAGGCGATTTGATTGGGTTCCCAACCATGCATTCATTGATAATGAAGATTAAATCAAGGGACGTTTGATTGAGCTCCCAAATTAAAATTGTCTTTTTAATGTCTTTCTGCTGCTATAGTATATTATTTTTAAATTTTACATGAAAAAATTATATGCAACATGACTCTTTATTGATCTTGCTGTTTTCTTTCCTTTATTATTATTTTGACTAAATTACATTTACATCCCCTGAGTTTTAGTAAAATTATATAAATTATTCCTCACTTTTTTACAGCTACACAAACCTCCCCTAATTTTTATATTTTCGTTACATTGACCACTATTGCATAAGAAATAAGTTTAATATTTTAAACAAAAAATGTGATAAACACAATTAAATTAAACAAAATATGATATATTGTGGAGACAAGTCCAAATAAGATATGAGTCAATATTTCATTATTATTTTTGGTTCGTTACACCATATTATAAGAGCAATTTAAACAAAATTTCTTTATAATTGTTGATGCATTTTGTAACAAAAAATAATAAATATACATTGATTTGTATATTATTTAGACTTGTCTACACAATATATTATGTTTTATTTAACTTAATTACATGTATCACATTTTTTGTTTAAAAGATTACACTTATTTCTTTGGAGGGGTGGTCAGTGCAATGAAAGTATAAAAAACTAGGGGGATTTGTGTAGGTATAGAAAAGTGATGGGTGGTTTATGTAATTTCACTAAAACTCAGGAGATGTCAGTGTAATTTACTCTATTATTTTTCTAGAATTATTCTCCGGAATAGAATCTCTCGTTAATGGTTTATTTTATTATTATCTTTATTTCCAAAAATACATATATGTGTATATTAGTATAGGGGGATTAAATGCATGCATCCATTTCATATGTGTACGTACAGAGTTCATAGATTGGTCAATGCATGATTGGCAAAAGACTCCATTCTCATTGTATCATGGTAAATCAAGATTCATAAGTTAATTGCTATATATATGGCACCTAAATAATGTTAACATTGTATCAGTTGTTAAACCATTCAAATAATATTAAAGTAATGATATAGTGATACAATAGTTCAACTTATAATTTAATAATTAAACGACCGATTAAATTATATATCATAATAAATATAATAAAGTGATAAATAAAAGATAGAAATAATGTAAAATTTCTATAAACTAATATTACATCCAGAGGCGAGAAAACTGTTATTTCCCAAATTAAAATTGTCTTCTAAATGTCCATCTGTTATTGCCTATTATTTATCATTTAATAATTTTCTTCTAGAATATTTTTTTTCAAAAATAAGAATATCTCGATAGCAGTTTATTTTATTATTACTTTTATTTCCAAAAATACCTATGTTCTATTACCTTTTTTATCAGCCTATTCACTCCTTGGATTTTCGTGCAACAATTACTAGTCCTCTTCCAGTTGGTCAGCTTACACGACATGTGGTGCTGTCTGCCATTGTCTCCCGCCGCTAGACCATCCTCCAAACAAATTATTCCACAATGATTACGCTTGTTCCTTACGCCGCCAGACCTCGGTTTCTGCATCTGTCAAAGCAGCAAAGAGAACATAGTTTTGTGCCCACATATCAGCCTTGGCACGGTGGACTCTTATCCTCCACTGCGTCGCCGCCACCAAAGCTTGCCAGTCCCACATCTACTTCGCAGATTTCGTGTCTTCCAATCGCAAAGCAACACGTTTCAATGTCAACTCTGTTTTTCCTGATTTGCTTATTTATTTTAATTTCCTAAAACCAATCAAAATTCACCATGCATATTTTATATAAGGAATTTAATAAATAATAATATTAAAGTATGTATAAAATATTTGTTTATTATTACTTATTTTATTATTTTAATCTTGTTAATGTCTTTTTTTAAGAAACATAACTAAAAAAATGTTTTTACCATTTTAATTAATTTATGAAATTTGAATAAGCCAACATGACCTGCATGTCTCTTCCTTTCTACTTGAGAGAAAAGTAGGTCTATACCTAATATCGTATCTTTTATATTGATTCAATTTATAAAAATAACAATAATAATATGTTTTATCTCTTTAAATAATTTATATAATTTGAATAGTCTGGTCGCGACTTGCGTCACTTCCTTTCTACTTGGAGCTTAAAGTAAATTTAACTAATCAAATGTTTTATAATCATCTCATTCTTTTTTAATTCCATTTTTTACAAAAAAAAAATACATAAAACAATTTATTTAATCCAAATCAATCAATTTAAAATTCATAATTATGTTGTCTTGATTTCCGTATTGCATTTAGGGTTATGTAGGAGCAAAATAAACTTCTGTCAGACAAGAAAAAATGAACTTTTTGTTTCAATAAATACATTTTTATGTGTATAAAAGTCGGTGAGGTTAGTGATGGTACCATTTTACTACTAGTGGATGATATACTGATATCTTCTTTCATCCATATTCGATACTCAAGCTCAACTCAACTTCATAGACCATATATTCACATTTAGGCTTAAAAGAGAATTTTCTATATTTTCACCGCAAGAAACATAATGATGACGCCAAATATATTGATAGAAGTGACAATCGAGTTCAACTTCATCCTAAATTGTGTAGCCCATGTTCTACTGAAAATCAAGTTACGACATCTTGTGACTCAACTATTGACTTCCCCAAAGCGAGTCTGACACATAGTTGTTAAAGGCATGGACTTAACTACCCGATATCTATAATAAAAGTTTATCTACTTTGTCTTTTGCTTTTATTAAATGTAAAACACTCATTTTTCATTATTTTTGTAGCTTTTGATGGACGATAATTAAATTTTGTTTCTTTGCACGCTTCCCCATATACTAACACTCTACATTTTAGTTTGCATGCACATACGCCCTGATCCCTGATATTATAGGTTATGATTGAGATAAAAGGTAGATATGTTTTGTAAGTGTTGGCCTAGCACTAAATCTAGCTCGATTAACCATCCATATTGTTCTTGATATTATGAGTTAGCCATTTGAGGGGCTAGCCTCCTCTCGTTTTTAACCTACGATATTGGGTTTCCTTTCTTTCAAGATTAGATGCAATATGGTGGCCTAGAAATCTAGAGATTTTATCGAATCCACTTTAAACAAGACCTAACACCCCTTGTAATGTTATTGAATGTATGCAAACCACACATTGTACATCGCTCACTTTGAATCTGTGTTGCATTTTAATATGAAACTATGACATTCAACAACACTCACTTAAAGAAGCATTTTTGAATATATGACATTCAACAGTGATCCCTTAAAGGAGCTCTATTAAGTCTATGACATTCAATAATGCTTACTTAAATGAGTGTCAATGTATATGCAATATGCAAAGATTCAACAACACTCACTTAAAGGAGCGTTATTGAATGTGTGATTTGCATATATTCGACATCGCTCCCTTAAGTGAGCATTGTTAAATGTCATAATTCCTATTACTACACAATTACCAAACAGATCGAGCAACACCAAAACACAACACAAAAACACATCCAGCAATGCCAAATGACATCCACAACACAATATAACACATCCAAAATAGCAAACCAGAACATAAATTGTATTCGTTAATTAATCAACACAAAACATATATAAATTAGAACAAAGACAGAACATAAAAAATGCAGAAATTGTATTCTTTTGATTAATTGGTTAAACCAGAACAATATGTTGTATTCCCTAAGCTTGTAATTTACGCATTGTTTTCCCTAAGCTTGTAATATATACATTGTATTCCCTAAGCTACAATGTATATATTGTATTCCCTAAACTAATTATTAATGCTTAGTACAAACTTTTACCAATCTTCCCTAAGTTGTATGATTTGGTCATTTGTGTATGAATCTGCATCAAACTAACATGAAGGTGGCTATTTCTTAATGATCTCCTTCATGCAATACAACACATAATAGCCGCAACCATTCGTGTTGTTTGGGCATGAGAACTACAATTAAAAACAAATTGTTTGAGATTTGTGAAATTAACTTCACTTGAGTCCATTTGATGCATATTTAGAACGAACATGAGTACTGTAAATTTGTAGGTCCCTAAAAAATAGAAAGTACTTCAATAATATAATCCAAATGATAGTGAACCAATGAATCAATAAATCCAAATAGTTACAAGTCACTTACCTAATGAATATTTCCTTCGTAGCATGATACTTATTGTCATTGCCTTGGACCAATGAATCCAAATAGTATATTTGTTTTTCAATGCAATTTATGACCCCCAAAACGTGCCCTACAAAACATAAGCATATGGTTAGCAAATGTTACGCATAACACATACTACAGACAAATAAATTATGTTTACCTAAAAATGTTCACTAAGTATTAAATGATGCAAGAAATAAATACTTATCTCTATGTTGGATAAGCATATCAGCTACATGTTGTGGTTGCCCCCTCCCTTCTTCTTTTTTATATCGGGGCTACTCATCAATAAAGAGACCATTTATGGGGACATACAAATTTTGATCTTTCGAAATATTGTCATACAAGTACCTAACATATAACACCAATGTTAGTTAATTATAACACCAATGATGAAATGAAAAAGTGAAAAGTTAAGAAAACAAAAATTACCTCATATATATATATATATATATATGCATATAATAGATGAATTTATCCGGTTATGTTCATATACTTCTTCAACTTCACCAATTCTAATGAATTATTCGGCACTATACAAAGACTTCATCAATAATTGATATAAGAAGTACAAAATCAACATCCTTGCTTTCTACATGCTTCTTCATAAGAGTACAAACTTGATCTTCTGAGAGCTTGCATCCCCTGCCGATCATTTAGACCTAAGTTGTTCACTACTTTGTTTGCTATGTTTAAACCTCATTACTTTAGCCTTTTTCGGTAAATGAACATCTTCTTCTTTTGGAGCAAATGTCATTGAGGCCTTTGTATCTTTTCCATTGCCTCTAGAGTGTTCATATACCTGAAATTTTTAAGACAACATGTCAATTATAGATCAATTAATAAATATAATAAGAATGAGTAGTTAATGTATTGAAAATCATACATTAGGATCTAAAACTTCAAGCTTTATTGGCCAAACCACATGAGTGCCTATGGCCCCTCCCACTGTCAAGGTATCCTCATCAATAGGAATTGGCAGCAATGCATCACCATCGACTGCAATATCAATCTCAGTCTTCACATGATTGGAGGGATACATGCATTATGCAGCATAACATCTGGTAAGTAATGCACTTTACCAATACCTACTAAGCACTTAGATGAGATATCCAAATATAGATTGTAAGTGTTGACACCCTAAATGTTAATTAAAGGTGCGACATTGAATCATTAAATCAATATATTTTATTAAAAGTTGTATTTTTCAAAAGTAACTGGATTATCTTAAATAAAATATATAATAATTTAAAAAAATTTCTTTTAATAACTATCTAGTAATATTTAGTTTAATATGAATTATGATATTCAACATCACTTATTTAAAATAGCTTTATTGAAAGTATGAAAATCGTTAATTTAACAATTTATTTTAATAATTGTGTAGTAATATTTACTTTAAAGTATATAAATTTATCATATACTCATAATTAAAATAGTACAAAACATTAAATGTAAGAATTAACTTTTAATTCATTAGTTTAGAACTAGAAAATATGTTGATAAAATTTATTACATAATTATGATAAATAATTTTATTAATTTATTTTAGTAGTACTTATTGTTAATTATGACATTCAACAACATTCATTTAAATAACAGTTGTTGAATGTATGAAAAGGAGCATCGCTGAAACTATGTTGGATGTCAATATGAAACTATGATATTCATCAATGCCCATTTAAAGAAGTGTCATTGAATATATGACATTCAACAACACTCATATAAATGAGCGTTGTTGTATATGCGATTTACAAAGTTTTAACAACACCCACTTAAAGAAGCATTGTTGAATATGCGATTTGCAAACATTCAACAACACTATTTTAAATGAGCGCTATTGAAAGTCATTATTCATATTACTACATAGTTTAAGACATATCTGACAACAATATAACACAACACCAAAACACATTCACAACACCAAAATACATCCACAACACAATAACACATCCACCAAACCTAAACATTGAACACTTAAAAAGTAGAAAACTACACATAACAAAAAAAGGTATTCATTATCAATTGTATTCAAAACATTGAACATAAATTATTAACACAAAACTAAAACATAAATGACATTCTTTTGATTAATTGGTTAAACCAGAATAGTACGTTGTATTCCCTAAGATTATAATCTATACATTATATTCTCTAAGTTACAATCTATACATTGTATTCCCTAAACTAGTCAATAATACTAAGTACAAAATTTGACCAAACTTCCCTAAGCCGTATGATTTGGTCATATGTGTATGAATCTGCATCCAACTGAACTGAAGTGGACCATGTTGAATGTTCCCCTTCATGAAATTGAGGATATAATAGCTACACTCATTCTCGTTGTTTTGATAGGGGGACTACAATTAAAATCAAATTAACATATAAGTAGCTTTACTTGAAATATGACTACTACACATATATAATTGTTTGAGATTTGTGCAAAAACCTTTACATGAGTTCATTTGATGTGATTTGATGTAGATTTAGAACGAATATGAGTTCTATAAATTTGTAGCCCCTAAAAAATATAAAGTGTACCTAATTACTAAAAAAAAGTGTACTAAAAAACAGAAAGTTCACATGAGTCAACTTACCTAGTGAACATTTCCTTCATAGTGAGGTACTTGTTCGGATTGCCATAGGACAATGAATCAAAATAGTATATGCATTCTTCAATCCGATTAATGACAATAAAAATCCATTGAGCACTAGAAAACATTTGCGTGCAATTAGGAAATGTTAACCACAAGACATACTAAAGAAAATTAAATTACATTTAGAAAAAAATGCTCTCCAATATGCAAGAAATAAATCATTATCTCTATATTGGTTAAGTATGTTAGCTTCATGTTGTGGTTGCCCCCTCCCTTCTTATTTTTCACACCAGGGTTACTAATAAAAAAAGAGGTCCTTTGTGGGGAGAAGAACATCACCATCTTTTTTATCTTTCAAAGTTGCCATACAAGTATCTAACATATAACACCAATATTAGTTAATTATAACACCAATAATTAAATGCAAAAGTGAAAAGTTTAAGTTTTTTTTACCTCATATATACACATATAACATATGAACATATCTAGTCATGTTCATATACTTATTTATATTTAGGAATGTCGATGAATTCTTCAGTACTATATCGAAGACTTCATCGGGAATTGAGATAAAAAGTAACGAATCATTACTTTTGCTTTCTACATTGTTCATCAAAATAGTATGAAACTGGATCTTCTTAGAGCTTGCATTCCCCGTAGACCCTTTAAACCTAAGCGACTCACTACTTTGTATGATATGTTTTAATGTAAACCCACTAGGGTCCAACATCATTGAAGAACCTTTACATGGTTTGGGAGGACCAATGACTAGAGTTAAAGCTAAGAAAGCTCAAGATGTACTTCGATAACTCATCATCAACATCATGGAAACAAGTGCACATACAACCAAGCAAGAGGAAAAGGCATTGAATTGCATAAGCCAAGATGAAGAGCTTAAGCGAGGCCACGGTTTGGTGGAAGAACCACCTTGATCTCTTTAGTTATTACACAAAGTAGTTAGGACCATAAATAAGTGGGAAGTTACCTTAACCCACACTAGCTTAGGAATTTTAACAATCATGTCTTAGTTTAGATTATCATGTCTTATATTGATTTCATTAGATGCATTTGTCTTTAATTAAGGTTTATGTCTTATGTAGGAAAGCACGGCTATTCATTAGAGATAGGATAATGAATTAAGGAGATAGAGCATGGGACATGCTTGGAACAAGGAGCTAAACCCACACGGCTAGAATCAAGGAGATAAGGCGTGTTGGTTGGAGAGAGAATATGGCACAAATCAAGGCACCCCACAGCTAGACCCAAGGAGAAACCAAAGCTCATCTAAATTCGGCCAAGCATAAGGAGATCAATCTAAAATCAAAGATGACCTTATTATGTGAAGATAAAGGAAGGAATACTCTCATCCAATTGCCAAAAAAATTCAAATCAGATTGGCTTTCCTCAACAACTATTTAGGCCAAATCCAACCATGAAGATTAGATTAGAAATTAGATAAGATTATATTATCTTTTCATGCTTTTGTTAATGGCTAATCAGCCTAAGTCTTACTCTATATATGAACCGTGTTTACTCATGAATAAAGTACATTGAATTTTATTTTGGAATTTCCATTGTTAGTAAGTTCCTTTCTCTTGTGGCGAACTTCACAAGGCTTATCAAACATTTCATTGTTTGTGGCGCCATCTCACCTCAAATCCCCCAACCATCTTCTTAAACACTTACCTAATTTTCTCTTCAAAACCGTGACCATTCCACTCCATAAAAAAGTCGTGTTCATTCCATTCCATTCCATCTACAATCAAATCACACATCAACATTCTACAATTCATTCCACTTCATCCGTGATCATTCAATTCATTCTAATTCTTCCACACACAAATTCTTACATCAAATTACAAGTCAAAACCGAATCAATTCAAAGGCAAACTAAACAATTTAAAGCAAATCAAATTACAATAACAAAAAGAGGACTTTCACAAGAAATGATCCATCAAGTAAAGGCAACTCACAAAGAGGTTGTCATCAAGTGGTCATCAGATCTCAGTTCTTGCATGAAAGTCACAAAAAGAATACCTTTATCAAAATAAGACCTATGATATTGAATTTGGGACAAAACCACAAGTAAGTGCAAATTCAATTCAAAAGTTCTTCTCTTATACTCAAATTCAAAGTTCAAATCAAAACTTATTCTTCTTCTACTCAAACTCTAAACCTACAACCGAGACCTAATACAACACCTTCACCCTACAAAACCAAAATTACCCACAAATACATCAACCAAATCCCCTAAACACTACAACCCGAGACCTACCCATACACAAACTACCCATACCAAAATCCTACTTCCAAAACCCACACAAACCGAATACAAAACCTATCCCTAAACCACAATTTCCACAAGCTGAGTACCCTACAAATCCACTCCAAACAGACCCAAACACAAACCTATAACCCACATACACCCCCTCTGAGCTACAAACCAATCCATTGGTAATCATCTGAACTTGTCACACGTTTTTGGAACATAAACTTGATTACTTGACTCACTCAAGAATCAAAGGAGAAAATAGAGAGAAAAGTGAGGGAGTGATACACTTAAACACTTTGAGAGAGGTGAGGGAATGCAAACACTTAAATACTTGAGATAAAAGTGAGGAGAGTAATACTATGGCTAGTCCAAGAGATAGTGGTTCGCCATTGTCCCCAAGGACAGCCGTGGTACATGCTATGATGAATACCCAATTTCAAAATTTATAGAGACAAATGGAACAAATGAGAATACATGTTGATAGGAGTCTGGATGGTGATTCTAGTAGTGATGTAGAACATAGAAGGAGGAGGAAAAATAGGAGAGGGAGGCATGAGGAGGATGATTATGAGGGAGGCCTGAAAGTGTGCATGTCAAGAGGAACACTTTGGAAGGCTCTCCT
>NC_032014.1:25862106-25863075 GCF_001865875.1 Lupinus angustifolius
TTCTCTTTAGAAGCCATATAAATGCGTAATTATGTATATATACCTTCTTTAACTATGTGTTTTCAAAAACATTTATGTGTGTTTGTTTGCTTTTAAAATTTTTTTATTGTGTTTAATTTTTAAGTTGTGTGTTTCGATAGTTTCTTTTTAATAATTTGTTTAAAAAGTGAAATTGTTGAAACTAAACTTAGTAGATGATACAACTTGACTTAAATTTTTAATTAGATCAATAACTTTGTAAATTAACATGAGTTAAATATCTGAAATTTTATGTGAATAATTCATAATGTCATAACTTGGATAAAATACAAACTTTTTGCAAAATCATTTAGCATGAAATTGTGAATTTTTTTAAAATCAAAGAGTTGTACATGGACCAACCATGTGAGGGAGTGTAAGGCAAACATAATTATTATGTGAGTTTAGTGAGAAACTTTTTGGTTTGCACAATTGATTTTGTTTGAATCTTTCTTTACTTGGTTGCACACAATTTGATAGGAAATGATCAAGGCATGTTCTTTCAAATAGAATGAGCCACTTAACCAAAAATGACCAACCAAAAATAGGAACATCATTTGTTAACCCCTTTGAGCCTTAAAAAGAAAAATTATTTTCCAAACACAATCCTTGAGCCCAAAATATAGAAAAAAAAATGAAATCTCCTATACTTTTCTAAGTAAAAAGAGAGCATTTTTCAAAAAGAAGGTTGATATAAAAAATTAAGTTGGGGGGAATGATTGGCCATGTAACAAAATGTTCAAAAGAAAAAGAATCTCAATCTCTTTACAAAAAAAGAGAGAGTAAATAACTGCTTCAAAAACAAAGAAAGAGTAAAAAGAGATTGAGAAAATTCAAGAAAAGTTACACAAAAAGGTCAAGAAAAAGAATGAGTAAAGGAAGAAAAATAAGAAAGGTGAAAACGTTGAAAAAGAGTATGTATTTTAAAAGACAAATAAAAAAATTTCTCTC
>NC_032014.1:25863175-25868290 GCF_001865875.1 Lupinus angustifolius
GTTAACCCCTTTGAGCCTTAAAAACAAAAATTATTTTCCAAACACAATCCTTGAGCCCAAAATATAGAAAAAAAAATGAAATCTCCTATACTTTTCTAAGTAAAAAGAGAGCATTTTTCAAAAAGAAGGTTGAGATAAAAAATTAAGTTGGGGGGAATGAATGGCCATGTAACAAAGTGTTCAAAAGAAAAAGAATCTCAATCTCTTTACAAAAAGAGAGAGTAAATAACTGCTTCGAAAACAAAAAAGAGTAAAAAGAGATTGAGAAAATTCAAGAAAAGTTACACAAAAAGGTCAAGAAAAAGAATGAGGAAAGGAAGAAAAATAAGAAAGGTGAAAAAGAGTATGTATTTTAAAAGACAAATAAAATTTTGTTCTCTTTTAACTTTGGAAGTATTTTTCAATATCTTGAAAAACCAATTTTCTTTCATAGCCAAGCCTCATTACAACATAAGGAAGACCTTAGTGATCCTTGAAAATTTTGTGCAATCAAAGTAAGCATTGAGAAGAAAAATAAAATAAAATTCTTGTAAACCAAATAAGTTGAGTTTTGAGTGAAACACTTACCCATTTGGTTCTTTTCCTGAACCGTGTATGAAAATGCATCTCTTTGATTAATAACATTTTGTATAAGTGAAATGCTAAATGAATTTTTGAAAAGATGTGTTCATTTCACGCAAACTTTGAAATGGCACATAGTTTTGATATTGTACAAATTTAATTTTTCCAAAGCCAAGAAGTTGTTATTTTACCTTTGTTTGGGGACAAACAAAGTCTTAATTTGGGGGAAAAAGGTTGATTTCTTCACCATAAAGAAAGGTTGGTTTCTTCACCATGAAGAAACCAACCAGACATGACCAAACCCGTCCATGAAGAAAGGTTGGTTCCTTCATCATGAAGGAACCAAGCAGTTGGGCGGGGGTCATGCTCAAGCTAGGAGGCCAGACAGGTCAGAAACCTTTCCATGAAGAAAGCTTGGCCAATTCATCAACCAACTTGCCTATTCTTTACATGAAGGCCAAGCATACGACCTCATGCATGACATATGTTCTGAACAAGCATGTATAAGGTGTCACCATGCATGTAACCTAGCCCACAATAGGTTGTCCAAGCTAGCTGTCCAAGATGGGACAAGCTGCTGACCCACCAGCTTGGACTAGTGAGCCAGGCAGCCAAGAAGTGAAGCTTAGTGATCTAGAATGCCTATAAAAGGCACCTACATTTCTTCACTTAATACACATCACTTTTTCATCACTTTTCACACATTGTACATACCATTTTTCTTCTCATTTTTGGTTCTCTCTCATTTGAGAGTGTTCTTAGGCTGTTTTTAGGCTTTTAGTTCATATAAATTCAAGTGGAGCGGAGTTGACAAATGATGTGCAAAAACATGATTTTGTAACCTCATTTGGAATCAAAAGCATCTCATCCTTGGATAGATGGCTCATGCTCCTACCTAATGATTTGGATTATGGTGTAAGGTTATTTCTTTTCTTCATTTGTATCATCTTTTGAATTCAATGCATTCAAGTTATTACTTTTGGTTAAGGTTTGATTCTTTATGAAGTTCTTAATACAGTATTAGCTTGATCACCTAAAACTTGATTTAAAGATCCAAAATGCTTCTTCTGAAAGTGTGGAAAAGTGAGCTAAATAGTATAACCTACACTTTAGTTCACTTGCCACATCAAGCATCTATTTAAGCAACTTATGATCAAGTCTAAATGATGCTAATGGAGCCTGAAGTAGGGTATGGCAACATGCTCCGACGAGTGGCACTTAATTATTGTTTAGTGTATTTCATAATGTTTGAAAATCATCNTTAGGATTAGGATTAGGATTAGGATTAGAATTAGGGTTTGTTATTAGGATTCAGATTAGTATTAGGATTAGGATTTGTTATTAGGATTCAAATTAGGATTAGGATTTGGATTAATATTAGGATTTGGGTTAGGATTAGGATGAGGATGAGGAAGGGGATGGGTATGAGGATGAGGATGAGGATAAGGATGAGGATGTGGATGAGGAGGATGTGGATTAGGATTAGAATTAGGACTAGGACAAGGATTAGGATTAGGATTAGGATGAGGATGAGGAGAAGGAAGAGGAGGAGGATGATGATGATGATGATGAGGATGAGGAGGAGGATGAGGATGAGGTTGATGATGAGGATTAGGATTAGGATTAGAATTAGGATTAGGATTAGGATTAGAATTGGGATGAAGATGAGGATGGGGATGGGAATGGGGATGAGGATGAGGGTGAGGATGAGGATGAGGATGAGGATGAGAATGAGGATGAGGATGAGGATGAGGCTGAGGATGAGGATGATGAGGATGTGGATTAGGAGTAGGATAATGAATAGGATTAGGAATATGATTATGAACTAGATTTGGATTAGGGTTAGGATTAGGATTAGGATTTGGAATAGGAATAGGATTAGGATTAGGATTAGGATTAGGATTAGGATTAGGATTAGGATTAGGATTAGGTTTAGGATTAGGATTAGGATTAGCATTAGGATTAGGATTAGGATTAGGGTTAGGTTTAGGATGAAGATGAGGATGTGGATGGGGATGGGGATGAGGATGAGGATGAGGATGATGATGAGGATTAGGATTGGGGATAGGGATGAGGGTAAGGATGAGGATGAGGAGGATGTGGATTAGGGTTAGGTTTAGGATGAAGATGAGGATGTGGATGGGGATGGGGATGAGGATGAGGATGAGGATGATGATGAGGATTGGGATTGGGGATAGGGATGAGGGTAAGGATGAGGATGAGGAGGATGTGGATTAGGAATAGGATTAGGATTAGGATGAGGATGAGGATGAGGATTAGGATGTGGATGAGGATTAGGATGAGGACGAGGATTAGGATTAGGATTACAATTAGGAACAGGATTAGGATTAGGATTAGCATTAGGATTAGGATTAGGGTGGAGTTGAGGATGACGATTAGGATTGGAGTTAGGATGAGGATTAGGATTAGGATTAGGTGTATGTGGATTAGGATTCGGATTAGGAGAAGAATGAGGATGAGATTGGGGATGAGGGTGAGGATGAGGATGAGGATGAGGATGAGGATGAGGACTTTCCACCAACCCATTTGGCGGTGATGGCGCATCTATTAACTGCCCTCCCGTATTCAGTGGCGAAGGATATGCTTACTCGAAAGTCCACATGAAAATATTCATTGAAGCCATTGAAGTCAAGCGTGCTAGGTTGAATGCCCTGACACATGAGTATGAGCCTTTTTGTATGTTACCGAGTGAATCTATCGGTGACATGCAAAAACCATTCACTCATATAGTAAACCATTTAGTTGCTCTAGATAATTTTTTTACCAAAGGAGAACTTACTAATAAAGTTTTACGTTATCTTGACAGGAGATGGCAACCTAAAGTAACAACTATCATGGAATCCAAGGATCTTGACTCCATGCCTTTGGTGACATTATTTCGAAAGCTTCAAGAGCAAGAGATGGAGCTTGGACGCATGATGATGCACGAGGAATCAGACCGCTAAAAGAAAAGTATATCACTCAAAGCAAAAACGTCTCAATCTATAGAAGAGAAAGAAGATGATGAGTCTGATTCAAATATGGATGATGAAACATTGAGCCTTCTCGTACGAAATTTCGGGAAATTCCTAAAGAAAGGAGGCTTCAAACGGTTCCAGAAGAAAGAAGAGCGCGAGTCAACTAGAAAAGGCAAGGGTAACAAAGAGCGCTTCACTTGCCACGAGTGTGGTAAGCCAGGACACATGAGGTTTCAATGTCCTACTTACCTCAAGAAAGTTGATTCAAAAAAGAGCACTCCTTGGGACTTGAAGTCAATGAAGGCCTACATTGTATTGGACGTACCAGAGGAGGATACGACATCAAGCACCTCATATGAAGAGGAGACAGCTAAGTTATGCTTAATGACTAGAACAAATGATGCTTGTTGCTCAAATTCAAAAAAGGTAAACAACGAGGTATATTCTAACACCTCATCTACTTCATCTAATGAGTTAACTCCTTATGAGGATTTATATAATGCTTATGTCGAATTGCATGATGAATTAAAGAAATTAGCTAGGATTAGTTCTGATAGAAAACAAGTAATCCTTCTAAGTGAACAGAAAATAGTTTCATTACAGAAATAATTAGATGAGCTAAAACTAGAGAATGAAACATTAGATCTAATATATTCCTGTAATGCATGCAAATACTCTAATGAAAACTTATGTCAATCAAATGTCTGTGATTCTTGCGAGACTTTGAAAAATGAGAATTTGAAAATTAATGAAAAACTCGCAAAACTCATAGAGAGTCAAAACATGTTAGACACTATGCTTAACCAAACTAGAAATGTTGGTGACCATATTGGACTAGGGTATATTCCCCGTATGCATAGGAGAAGACCATAACGGAGACCTATTACTCGGCCTAATAAAAAAAAATTTATAATAAGAAGGTTCCTACATGCTTTTATTGTGGCACACATGGCCACACTTCCTACTCTTGTTATATCAGGAAGTATGGTATACCTAGTGGTGTATATGTGAAAGTGATCTATTTTGTAGGTATGTCTACGAGTACATGGACAACATTGGTATCTTGATAGTGGATGCTCGAGGCATATGACGGGTGATAGATCAAAATTCCTAGATCTATCATTGAAAGAAAAAGGGTTTGTCACGTATGGAGACAACAACAAAGGAAAGATACTTGGCACCAGAACAATTGGCAACTCAAATCAGGCAGTGATCGAGAATGTGCTATATGTTGAAGGCTTGGAACACAATCTCTTAAGTATCAGCCAACTTTGTGACAAAGGTAATTGTGCATCTTTTGATTCTGAATGTTGTATAATTCGTGACAATATATCTAATAAAGTTAAGTTTGTCGGATATCGTATTAATAATATCTATATGGTTAACCTGGAGGATGCCACTACTCTATTTTCATAATGTTCTATATCTAAAGAAGATGACATAAGGCTATGGCATAGGCGCGTCGCTCATATTCATGTAAAGCATCTAGATAAATTGTCAAAAAATAATTTGGTTGATGGGCTACCAAATCTGGATTTTAAAACTCAGGAAACTTGTGATACTTGTCAAAAATGTA
>NC_032014.1:25868390-25869051 GCF_001865875.1 Lupinus angustifolius
CTTACCCCTCAACAAAATGGAGTTGTTGAGAGGAAGAATCAAGTCTTAGACGAGCTTGCTAGAACCATGCTGAATGAAAGCAAGGTTCCTTAGTATTTTAGAGCTGATGCAGTGCATACATCTTGCTATGTGATAAATCGTATACTCTTAAGGCCTACTTTTTCAAGAACTCCTTATGAACTTTTAAAAGGCCGAAAACCTAATATTGCTCATTTTCATGATTTTGGTTATAAAGGCTTTATCTTAAATAATGGAAAGAGAGCTTTAGGGAAATTTGACTCAAAAATTAATGATGGTATATTTTTAGGGTATTCATTGCATAGTAAAGCTTATCGAGTCTTTAATAAATATTCAATGCAAGTAGAAGAGTCTGTACATGTTCATTTTGACGAATCTGCTCCAAAAGAGAAGAGAAAGGTATTTTCTGATGATGTTGCATGTACTTTAGATGAAGCATACTCTAAGGACATGGGCCATGACAAAGAAGAAGCCGAGCTCATTGTCCAAGATGAGCATCAGGACCTACCAATCGCATGGAAGACCACGAAGGATCATCCACTAGACAAAGTTATAGGTGATATCACTACGGGGGTGGTAACCCATAGTTCTTTACGTAATGCTTGTAACTTCGTTGCTTTTGTATCTCAAATTGAGCCAAAGA
>NC_032014.1:25869151-25870007 GCF_001865875.1 Lupinus angustifolius
TATGATTGATACCTCCTCCTACTTCTGTCAGGTATGACCCTCCACCTGTCATTGCTCTTGGTTTTTCTTCTGGTTTCTTTTATAATTTCAGCCTTAGGGATGAGCTGTTACGAGACGTCTCGTTATCTTCGGTGAGACGTCCCACTTCGAGACCATTAGTGGTCCAGGGGAGTCGTTCTCAGATGACTTAGGGGGTTTCAACATGTCATTGTTGTCTTTGTCTCTCTCTCTCAAAGAGTCACTCGGGTTCATCCATCCCCACTATGAGGAGAATTACGGAGTGCGCTCCATGATCTCCTTTTGATGGGGGTGCATGGACGGAGTCGTAGTGATAAGGCTGATACTCGCGGTCTAGGAAAGAGGACATGATTACCTCCGTCACTAGAGTACTACCCATCACATGTCGAGCCTACCATCGGCAATGTCATAATATACATTTCCAGTGATGGGGACAAGCCAAAAGAGTGCTCGGAGGAGGGTAGTGTAGGAGGGCAGTAGTGTGAGGAGATGAGACTGATATGGTAGTAGTCTTTGTATGCATAACATTACCGTATAATTGGCACTTATGGGTAGTCCAGTGTATACCCAATTATAAGGATGTTTTGTTTCTTATATTTATATCACTACTATATCACGACTGACGTGTATGTACTTGTAATGAACCTATGTATATCGTGACTCATAATATACTATTGGGACTATGTATCTAGAGGTGGTGTTGGGAGACTAATCTAATACCACCAGCTATGTGGTTGTGATGTTATAAATATATCTATACATGATATCCTACGTTATATTAAAAACATTGTTTCCAATTTTTAGTACCCAACCTGTAATTAACCAAGATCATGGTCGA
>NC_032014.1:25870107-25870861 GCF_001865875.1 Lupinus angustifolius
CCGTAACTCTATTCAATCGATTAACCCATTTCTTACTCGATTAATGGGTTCCCATGTTGATTTAATCAATTGATAGAAATTGTAACAAATTAACTGTGTTGAAAAACATTTTTTTGATGCGTGATGAACCTTCTGCATGATGTGAATATGTATGATGCATGATTTTGAAAGATGTAAGTTATAAACAAAGTTTAGTCACTACCACATTTTTGGCCTACGACAACACCTCCACCTTCAACGGTTTTAAAATTCTGGTCTAAAAGTATAATGGGACACAGTTTTAAAACTGTTGCCTATTAATTGTATTGGACCATGGTTTTTGATATTGTTGTCGTAATTATTCTCAAAATTGTTGCCTAATGTATTTTAAGACCATGGTTTTAGAACCGTTGCCTATTGATGCAACTGATCTGAAAATCGTTGCCTATTTTACTTTAAGACCACAATTAGATAATTGTGACCTATTATCATTCTCTTTGACAATGATTTTTCTATCCGTAGTTATATAATTTATCAAAAAAAAACATGGTCTTATGATTTTATTATTTTTTTGAAAGTTAAACCGCACGTTAATTTAAGTAGTTCCACTTCACAAACATTTTTTCTTCACAAATCATTCAGCTTCTCCTCAACCGTGAAACCATTCCACAAGGCTTGATCACCATTAGTCATTACTTTCTTCCTTCTGAGGATCACACTATCCACAAGCTTCTCCTTTTGAGTTTATTTCCAGGTTTTTCTTCACCATGACACT
>NC_032014.1:25870961-25871546 GCF_001865875.1 Lupinus angustifolius
AGGATGACATAGAGTTATGTGATTCCCTATATATATAAGTTGAAACCAAATACTGCACTTTGTTTTGTTGCTTATATTCCTTTTTTGAAATTATTGCAAGACATGCTCTTTCTGTACCTCAGTAATTGTTTCAAAGAAATCTTTGGTTATATACTCATCTTGTACACTGAAACGTCTGATCCGACTTGATTAGATTTTATGGAGATAGAACAAGGATATAGAATTTGGTAGGATAAGTATGTTGGATAAAAACAAATTTATGCAGCACTATCTCCTTGACCTTTAGTGTTGAAGTAGGGAAGAAAGTATAATTAGATGTATTTGATATAATGCTATTATTGTTGTTAATTGGTGTTTGCATACTTATTTGCTTCAAATGATTTACCAATTTTTTGCTTAGTGAGTGTTGCATTGTTACTGATTTGCTTCAAATTGCTAATCAATTTTTTGGATCTGCTTTCATAATGTAACGATCTTGAATTGGGTTTTTGTCACTTGTTATTTTCCCCTCTTGTTTTGTTTTAGTTTTTCCTTATTGTGGTGTTGGTGGAGGATATAATGTGTAGCTAATAATGCAAAATATAT
>NC_032014.1:25871646-25873154 GCF_001865875.1 Lupinus angustifolius
GGAACAATCAAGTTCTTTGCTATTTGATATGGAACAATTAAGTTCTTTGTTAAGCTCTTTGATATCAATAATTGAGCAAAGCTATATGGAATAATTAAGTTTTTTGCTTTTGCTGCAAGTGGCTATTACAATACCACTTCAGTCCTAGTATTTATCATAGAAACCATGCTCTAAGAAATATGTGTATAGCATGCCTTGATATTGAAATTCTACTGAATTTTTTATTTTATTTTATTAATGTGAGCAAAGGCAACGATTTTAAAGTGTTGTATAAACTATCATAGGCAACGGTTTTAGGTGTTACTTATGGCCACGACTTTATAACCGTTATGTAAACTATCATAAACAACGGTTTTAGGTGTTACTTATGGCCATGGTAAGAAGTCGTAGTCCTTGCCAACTAAATAAACAGTTGCATATGTTAGTTATAAAGGCAACGTTTTTTTGACCATAGTTGTCTTATGTCAAAAACCGTTGCCAAAACAAAAGGCAACACCTTAGACTATCGTAGTTAGAAAATCATTGTCTATGACAAAGACCACGGTTTTTCTATATTAGACCACATTTTGAACCGTTAGTGTAGGGAAAAAATATTGTAGTCAGTGCACCAAAATCGTGTTAGCGTATGTTAATGTGTGAACATGATATTCATGTACGAGTCTATGCATGTATTATTTTAAGTTGATCCAATATTAGGACCGTGAGACTTCTATTCAAGGTTCACATAGCATTGGCTTTGTTGTTTGTTGAGTTATCATTGTTTTCAAGTTTGTCTATTATCTTTGTCTTCATCTAAATATTATGATGAAGCATACTTGCAATCTCACAACTTTCTAAAGTTAAGGTCGAGGAGTTAGGAGGGAAAAACTGAAATATAGATGACAAAAATAATTGATTTTGTATAGGAATAAATAATTGGTATGAGAATCAAATTATGTATGTTAATTAATGTTTACTCATAGGTTAGAAATGGTGGCTTGTATATATAGCATGGGGAAAATTATGATGATATTTTAAGTAAGTATATTTTAAAAAATAAATATGTTGATTGTGTTATTAACTAATGACATTATTATTAATTAAAGAAGATCAAAAATGATTTATTGAATGGAACGTTTTGCAAGTGTTAAAAACTCCATTATGGATATGGAGATGAGAAATTGTCTTTATGGGGGGGGGGAATAATTTTGCTTAATAATGATTTTATAACTCAAGTTTATTTCTATATTGGAGAGTGATTCTATTTTTATCTAAGTTTAAAATATGTGCATTGATAGTTTAGAAATTTCTTTTATTCCATCAGCACATTAATCATCATCTATGTGTTAAATATCATTAATTCTTAAATAAAAATAATACATAAAAGATTTACATTATCAATACATAGATATTTAATTCTTTTTTTCAATAAAAAACATGTCCAATGTTATCTATACTAATATATAAAGTTAAAACATGATTAAGGGCACATATGTAATTAAATATATATAATTTCTATATTCCAATTT
>NC_032014.1:25873254-25938954 GCF_001865875.1 Lupinus angustifolius
TCTAGGTGTATTGTAACCACTGATACCTAACAAGGCCATGGTGAGAGGAGAGGAAGACGCGAGGAGTATGAATATGAGGGAGGGCATGGTGAAAGGATGAGAGAGGATAGGCTAGATGGGGTAAAAATCAAAGTCCCTACATTTTTAGAACTAAATAACCCATAGGCTTATCTTGAGTGAGAGTTGAAGATAGAACAAGTGTTTGAATGTCACCATTATAGTGAGGATAAAAAGGTGATGAAAGAAGCCCTAGAATTTAAGGAGTATGTTATGGTATGGTGGGATCAGATCCAAAAGGAGAGAAGGAGGTATGGTGATGATATAATAGACACTTGGGGAGAGATGAAGAGGGTGATGAGGAGGCGGTTTATCCCTAGTTCTTACCAAAGGGATGTGCATAATGAATTGCAAAGGCTAACTCAAGGAAGCAAGTCAATAGATGAATATTTCAAAGAGATGGAGCTGGCCTTACTGAGGTCCAACTTTCATGAGGGCCGAGAAGCTACAATGGCTCGATTCCTACATGGATTAAATCCAAAGATACAGGACATTGTTGAATTGCAGCCAAACATTGAGTTAGATGACCTTGTTCAAAAGGCCATCAAGGTAGAACAACAAATAAAGAGGAGGAAGTCTAAGTACTCTTCTAATTCAGCATCCAAGTATTCTTCTAATGCTTGGAATGAAAAATCTAAGAAGGAGGACAATGCAATAAAGGAAAGTGGTTCTAATGCTATGGAAATCGTGGGGGCAGCCAAGTCCCAAGGCAAACAACTCATGGATCCCAATCAAAGAAGTCGTTACATCAAGTGCTTTAAATGCTTGGGACATGACCATATTGCTTCTCAATGCCCCATAGGAGAACTATGATGGTCCTAAATGGTGATATTGAGTCTTAATCTGAGACATCTAGTAATGAGGAACATGATAATGAGGATGATCTTTATATGCCCGATGGTGATATACTCATGGTTAGGAGGCTCCTTGGGAGTCAAGTTCGAGATCATGAGGAAAATCAAAGAGAAAACATATTCCACTATCACTGCCTTGTGCAAGGTAATGTTTGTACCATCATCATTGATGGAGAGAGTTGTACTAACATGGTTAGTACAAGATTGGTGTCTAAGTTAAAGCTTGGCACCAAGGCATACCCAACACCATATGGGCTGCAATGGCTTAGTGATGTTTGGGAGATGGTCGTTAATAAACAGGCTGAAGTGCATTCTATTGGAAAATATGAGGATATGATCCTTTGTGATGTGGTCAATATGGAGGCCAGCCATATGCTTTTAGGCAGACCATGGCAGTACGACAAGAAGGCCAATCATGATGGTCATTCTAATAAGTACACTTTTATGCATCATAATCATAAGATGGTCCTATCACCCTTGTCTCTAAAACAAGTGAGTGATGATCAGCGTAGGCTGGAAGAAAAGATAGACCAAGAAAGGAAAGAGGCCACGACTGAAACCATAGACTCTAGCCAAGTCAAAAAGAATGATCGAAAGGATCCTAAAAAGAGCTATTTTGTCACAAAAAGTAAAGTAAAACATGTTTTGATCACAAGGCAACCCATGTACTTACTTTTGTGCAAAAGCTTTTATTTGAGTAGCACGACTACTGAGAAGGCTACCATGCCTCAATTCTTGAAAGACTTCTTGAATGAGTTCAATGATGTGTTCCCTGTAGAAGTCCCTAGTGGCCATCCACCTTTGAGGGGTATAGAACATCATATTGACTTAATTCATGGTGCTTCATTGCCCAATATGCATGCATATAGGAGAAATCCTCAATAAACTCATGAAATATAAAAACAAGTTGATGAGTTTATGCACAAAGGATGGGTCCAAGAAAGTCTAAGTCCTTGTGCTGTCCTAGTGATTCTAGTCCCAAAGAAAAATGGAGCCTGGAGGATGTGCATTGATTGTAGGGCCGTGAATAACAGCACAGTCAAATATAGACATCCCATTCCTAGATTGGATGATTTCCTAGAAGAATTACATGGGCCCTGCATCTTTTCAAAAGTTGATCTAAAGAGTGGGTACCATCAAATTCAGATTACGGAAGGGGATGAGTGGAAAACAACCTTTAAAACAAAATATGGCTTGCACGAGTGGTTGGTAATGCCTTTTGGCTTAACCAATGCGCTAAGCACGTTTATGAGGCTAATGAACCACATTCTAAGAGATTTCCTTGGGAAATTTGTTGTAGTGTACTTCAATGACATCCTTATATATAGCAAGAGTCTTGGTGAACATTATGAACACTTAAAAAGTGTTTGGCTTATATTAAGGAAAGAGAAGCTATACGCTAACCTTGAGAAGTGCAACTTTTGTGTTGATCACGTAATATCCCTTGGCTTCATCATTAGTGCCAATGGGGTACATGTAGATCTTGAGAAAATAAAGGCTATCCAAGAATGACCTACCCTAAAGAGTACTACAGATGTAAGAAGTTTTCATGGCCTAGCTAGTTTATATAGGAGGTTTGTCAAGGATTTTTGTACCTTGGCCACACCTCTAAATGAATTGGTCAAAAAGAATGTAGGATTCCATTGGGGAGAAAAACAAGAAGAAGCCTTGAAGAGGCTAAAAGAAAAGCTCACACATGCCCCAATACTAAGATTGCCAAATTTTGCAAAATCTTTTGAAATTGAGTGTGATGCTTCCACTATGGGAATTGGGTCTGTTCTAATACAGGATGGGCATCCTATTGCCTACTTTAGTGAGAAGTTGGGGGGAGCTTCCCTTAACTATTCCACTTACGATAAAGAACTTTATGCATTAGTGAGAGCCTTGCAAACTTGACAATATTATCTTCTACCCAAAGAATTTGTTATTCATAGTGACCATGAATCACTTAAGTATTTAAAAGGACAGGGCAAGCTCAACAAGAGACATGCCAAGTGGGTGGAATTTTTAGAGCAATTTCCCTTTGTGGTTAAACACAAGAAGGGAAAAGCTAATGTGGTGCCTGATGCCTTGTCAAGGAGGCATGCCTTAATTGCTACTTTAGAGACCAAACTAATGGGTCTCGAATGCTTAAAGGGTTTGTATGATCATGACCTTAACTTTGCTGAACCATATGCTGAATGCATGATTTTGGCCCAAGAGGGCTATTATAGGCATGAAGGGTTCCTTTTTAAAGACAAAAGGCTTTGCGTGCCTAAGAGTTATGCGAGAGACTTACTCTTGAGGGATGCCCATGAAGGGGGGTGATGGGTCACTTTGGGTCTCAAAAGACCTTGACGTATTGCATGATCATTTTTATTGGCCTCATATGAGACGTGATGTACAAAAGTTTTATGAAAAATGCATTACTTTTAAAAAGGCTAAGTCCAAGGCCATGCCTCATGGACTCTATACTCCATTTCCCATCACTGATTCACCATGGATAGACTTATCCATGGACTTCATGGTTGCTTTACCACGAACGCAGAATGGTAAGGATTCAATTTTTGTTCTAGTGGATTGATTTTAAAAAATGGCACATTTTATACCTTGCAAAAATATTGATGATGCTTGCCACATTGCAGGATTATTCTTTAAGAAAGTGGTATGTCTACATGGCCTACCAAGGAGCATCGTGAGTGATAGGGACGCAAAGTTCCTAAGTCACTTTTGGAGAATCCTTTGGGGAAGGCTTGGCACAAAGCTTCTCTTTTCTACCACATGCCATCCTCAAACAGATGGGCAAACCGAAGTGGTAAATATGACACTCTCTACCTTGATGAGGGCTGTCCTAAAGAAGAACTTAAAGGCATGGGAAGAGTGCCTTCCCCATGTGGAGTTCGCCTATAACAAGGCAACTCATAGTGCAACAAAGTATTCACCTTTAGAAATTTTATGGTTTTAACCCACTAACTCCGCTTGACTTATTGTCTTTTCCATGTACATCATTGCTAAAACACAAGGACGACAAGTCCAAAGCTGAGTATGTGAAGAAAATCCATGAAAAAGTGAAAGAGAAAACTGAGAAGAGAACTGAGAGCTATGCAAGATCAGCCAACAAGGGAAGGAAATAAGTCATCTTTGAACCAACAGATTGGGTTTGGATCCATATGAGAAAAGAGAGGTTTCCATCTCAAAGGAAATCAAAGCTTCAACCTAGAGGAGACGACTCATTCCAAGTATTGGAGAGGATCAACAACAATGCTTACAAGCTAGACCTGCCTAGTGAGTATGGAAATATTAGCACTACTTTCAATGTGGCTGACTTGACTTTCTTTGATACAGGAGATGAAAATGCACATTCGAGGTCGAATTCTTTCGAAGAAGGAGGGGATGATGTAAACCCACTAGGGTCTAAGATCATTGTAAATCATGGAGATAAGGCGTTTTGGTTGAAGATAGAATATGGCACAAATCAAGGCACCACACAGCTAGACCCAAGGAGAAACCAAAGCTCATCTAAATTCGGGCAAGCACAAGGAGGTCAATCTAAAATCAAAGAGGGCCTTATTATGTGGAGATAAATGAAGGAATACTCTCATTCAATCACCAAAACAAATTCAAATCAGATTGGCTTTCCTCAACAACTATTTAGGCCAAATCCAACCATGAAGATTAGATTGTCTTTTCATTCTTTTGTTAATGGCTAATCAACCTAAGTCTTACTCTATATATGAACCGTGTTTAATCATGAATAAAGTATATTGAATTTTATTTTGGAATTTTCATTGCTAGTGAGTTTTCTCCTAGCTTCTTGGCTGAGCCAAGGTCCTTGTTCTTATCAAGAGTTCCTTTCTCTTGTGGTGAACTTCACAAGGCTTATCAAATATCCCATTGTTTGTGCCGCCATCCCACCTCAAATCCCCCAACCATCTTCTTAAACACTTACCTAATTTCCACTTCAAAATCGTGACCATTCCACTCTATAAGCAAGCCGTGTTCATTCCTTCCCCATGTGGAGTTCGCCTACAAAAGGGCAACTCATAGTGCAACAAAGTATTCACCTTTTGAAATTGTTTATGGTTTTAACCCATTGACTCCCCTTGACTTATTGTCTTTTCCATATACATCCTTGCTAAAACACAAGGACGACAAGTCCAAAGCTGAGTATGTGAAGAAACTCCATGAAAAGGTGAAAGAGCAAATTGAGAAGAGAACTGAGAGCTACGCAAGATCAACAACCAAGGGAAGGAAATAAGTCATCTTTGAACCAGGAAATTGGGTTTGGATCCATATGAGAAAAGAGAGGTTTCCATATCAAAGGAAATCAAAGCTTCAACCTAGAGGAGACGACTCATTCCAAGTATTGGAGAAGATCAACAACAATGCATACAAGCTAGACCTGCCTAGTGAGTATGGAAATATTAGTGCTGTTTATTTGATACAAGAGATGAAAATGCACATTCGAGGTCGAATTCTTTCGAAGAAGGAGGGGATGATGTAAACCCATTAGGGTCCAACATCATTGTAAATCAAGGAGATAATGGTGTTGTTGAAGATAGAATATGGCACAAATCAAGGCACCACACGACTAGACCCAAGGAGAAACCAAAGCTCATATAAATTCGGGCAAGCACAAGGAGATCAATCTAAAATCAAAGAGGGCCTTATTATGTGAAGATAAATGAAGGAATACTCTCATCCATTCACCAAAACAAATTGAAAACAGATTGGCTTTCCTCAACAACTATTTAGGCCAAATCCAACCATGAAGATTAGATTAGAAATTAGATAAGATTAGATTGTCTTTTCATGCTTTTGTTAATGGCTAATCAGCCTAAGTCTTACTCTATATATGAACCGTGTTTAATCATGAATAAAGTACATTGAATTTTATTTTGGAATTTCCATTGCTAGTGAGTTTTCTCCTAGCTTCTTAGCCGAGCCAAGGTCCCTATTCTTATCAAGAGTTCCTTTATCTTGTGGCGAACTTCACAAGGCTTATCAAATATCCTATTGTTTGTGCCGCCGTCCCACCTCAAATCCCCCAACCATCTTCTTAAACACTTACCTAATTTCCACTTCAAAACCGTGACCATTCCACTCCATAAACAACTCGTGTTCATTCCATTCCATCCACAATCAAATCACATTTCAACATTCCACAATTCAATCCACTTCATCCTTGATCATTCAATTCATTCCAATTCTTCCACACACAAATTCTTACATCAAATTACAACTCAAAACCGAATCAATTCATAGGCAAACTAAACAATTCAAAGGAAATCAAATTAGAACAACAAAAAGAGGACTTTCACAAGAAACGATCCATCAAGTAAAGGCAACTCACCAAGAGGTTGTCATCATGTTTAGACCTCACTACTTTGGCCTTTTTCGATACATGAACATTTTATTCTATAGTAGGGGATGTCATTAAGCCATCTTCTTCCTTTTCATTGCGTCTAGAGTGTGCATGTATCTTAAATTTTCAAGACAACATGTCAATTACTTATCAATTAATAAACATAATATGAATGGGTACAAGTTAATGTACTGAAAATCACACAATAGGATCTACAACCATAAGGTTTATTGACCAAGCCACATAAATGCTTATAGCCCCTCCCATTGCCAAGGTATACTCATCAATAGGATTTAACAACAATGCATCATCATCGACTACAATATTAATCCTAATCTACATGATTGGTGATATGCATGTAATATGCAGCATAACATCTAGGAAGTTGCACATTTTACCAATACCCACTAATTGTTTAGATAGGATGTCCAGAAATAGGTTGCAAGTGTTTACATTGTTAAAACATATAAGTTTACGTCTATGAGTAAAATAAAGAGCAAGTAAATGAAAACTAGTCAATTAAAGATTACCTCTAGAATGCTATGAGTAGCAAGTGTGCAACTATCCTTGATGCTAGGACCATCACATTGTTAATGCCCCCTAGTGGCCTTATCTTTAATGGTACTTTCTAAATCATTGAACCAGTTCAAAATGGCATTCAATATGTCCTGCATATGAGCCATGTTGGCTTTGCTTGCCAACCCCAAATCATGTGCCCCAGATACGACCAGAGTACTTAGACAGTTCTAGTGCCATATCAAGTAAGAAGTGACTATCATGGGTCTATATCTCTCCTTTCGACACAATAATACTATTTTCTTTTAGGGAAAACTAACACATCAAGAAAAAACATAAAGTATGGAAATCGAGTTTAAATGATATGCACTTACAACACGATTTTCCACTTTTCAAATGTTCTCATTGTCAGTAACATCGTCCTTGTTCTTACGAACATCCAACCATAGAATGTTGAGGTCTATTGTTGATACATTTAAAGGTGTATCGTTTTGTTCCAGCTGCGAAAACATAACCAATAATGTAATTAGAAAAATGTTCACGCTTAGCTTACTCAAATACTTACAAATAAATCATACCTAATTTTTTTTCTTCAATTCCTCTATAAACTACTCGAGAAGCTCGATATAGATACAATGGTTTAGATGCTCTCTTGCAATTTTCTTCACTTATTTTCTACAAAAACAAACAACATTTATGTTAATATGTACTATTATCATATGTAAAAAATGATAAACTATACCTAAAAAGAAGATGACTTTATGAAGAAAGACTCATCTTCTATGCATATAGTGACAAAAAGCCTTTCGATGAGCCTCATTAATGATATTTGTATATTTCGTTCGAGATTTAAGGTTGATATTTCCACTAGCATCTCTGACATACTTCCGAACATCAGTTCTAAATTGTAGACGACTGTTGCCGACAAATTTAAGGATGTAATTTTTGTGTTCATCATCAACATCAAAAGCTGACTGAAAAAGATCATTGCATGAAAATTGTTAGAGGCATATTTTCATATTTATAACATATCAAACTCATTAAACGCATAATTAAAAATTCCAATTTAAAACTTACTGTTATATCATTCCAAATGATATCCTCCAAGCTATCCAACATATTATCATCCCAAGAGCTCATTGATATCAACATATTCTGTCTAACTACAACTCCAATGCAACTTACAAGTCTATTGCCACCCTTCATATTTAATGGTTGGCCCTTGACATTCTCATTCAACCGGTAACTTGATATTCATACTCCTAAAACGAAGGACCTTCTTTATGGTCGTCATTCCACGTGAAGTCCGTTTTTGACTTTGTGGACTCGAATCATCACCATTGTAAGAATCCATATTTGAAGTTTTCTGAGTGAATGGGGTTATGTGACTGAGAATGTTTTCTGAGTGTTTGAGGTTTTCCGTGTGAACAAGTTTGAGAGTGTAGAGGAATGTGATCATATTTTGTATTTTAAAAACTCGTGACATTGAACAGCGCTCGTAGTAGTGAGCACTCTAGATACTTGACAATTAACATCACACATTGAAGAAAATGTTTTTTTATTATGTTTGGGTTTGGCATTCAACAACACTTACTACAACAAGCATTATTGAATGTATTTCTGCCTATGACATTTAACCATACTTATTAAAGCAAGCACTTCTAAAAGTAATAGGCGAATATACATTCAACAACGCTTGCTTCAAATAGTGTTGTTGATTATTATTTTTTGAATAAATAATTCACACATTCATGCATACTTTTAGTAGATTAATTAAATAGAATTTCAGATTATTAATATTAGTGCTAGAAATATTTTAAAGTTATTATTAAAGATTCATAGATATAATTTAAGATTAGAAAATGTTTCAATTATCTAATTTAATCATAATGCAAAAAGTATGTTATTATTCATCTACTTTTTTGATTAAAAAATATACAAGATCATGAAAATACACGAGTTTCAACAGCGCTCAAAGAGCATTGTTAATTAAATCAATGCAAATCAACAATGCTTACTTCATAGAGCATTGTCGAATATTTGAGCCATACATTCAACAACACTCGTTATAGCAAACGTTGTTGAATGTATATCCACCTATTACATTGAACAACACTTGCTTCAACGAGCGTTGTTTATTCTCTTTCACCTTACATTTAACATCGTTCTACTAACAAATATTGTTGAATAATCGTTGTTAAATCTGAATTCTTGCATAGTGCATAGACCTTAGAACATGGATCCAGGTACGTGTTCATCTCCTTGTTTTATTATACGAGTGAGAATTATAAGATTCAAGATCCTTAGAGGATTGATTATTCGTCAATCATAAGGAAAATCTAACGAATAACATCAGAGCATGGGTTCTGCACTTTATGATTCTCCATAAAATGTGTTTTTTTCCTATTTTAATTTGAACTCCAATTTTTTAAATTCATTATTTCTGATGCATCAAAATTGTGTTAATTAACTGTTCCCTGCGCATGTACTATTGAATTCACTTTTTCAATTTCTATGATTATATACAATTTAAATACAAGCATATATGTTGCATTAAGTTTCATTCCGGGACATAACGAGTTTCACTCCATTTAAATTGATTCAATTATAAAATAAAAAAAATATCATGCCATGTAATTGTGATGTAGATTGTGTATCTAGAGAGAATTGTCTCAAAGTGAATTCTCCCAAGATACATCTCGTCTTGAACTATTCTAAGTATATAGATTTGTGCTAATGATTTAAACCCAGTTTTTCATCTTTATTTTTCTCAAAACAAAGATGAAAAAATAAAATACAACGGATTAAAAATTCATGTAGAATGCCCACGTTATTGAAATCATGTATACTACATTATTGTGTTGAAGTTTCAATGTGTGCATTTCTTATATTTCATTATTTTATTTTTTCCACCTATATGCATATAAATTTGTATATGTTTTTGGTTGCCTTATCCTTTTGGTTTGAATAACAATGCAGATATAGTGAGAACAACTTCTATTGTTAAAATGTACGCATTGCACTTTTACATGTAGGAAAAATTCATGGTTTTTTTTTTCTATTGATTGTTTTTTATATATATATATATCACATCTTATTGCGAAAATTAAGCACAATATACCTCATAATTTTTGTATTATTTTTCTTACTTGCTTACACAACCATATGTTCCCTTATATAGAGAAAAACAACTTGCTTGCAACTTAAGCTACCTGATAAAGGGGAGGTTTAACCGAACTAACTAACCAACAAACCATCTTAACTAACTTAGAGTGAGCCACCTTCTAGAATGTATAAGATGTGCCCACATAAAGTACACGTGCCAACTAATTGCCCATGTGCATAGAAAATTGACCGAGCAGGCCTTGGGGCCTTGGTTGGAGCCTGGTGCGCCATGGTCAGTCAGGCTTTGGTTGGAATCTGGTGCGCTTGATGCGCCAAGGCCAGTCAGGCCTTGGTTGGAATCTGGTGCGCTTGATGCGCCAAGGCCAGTCAAGGTGTGGCCTTGGCCTGAGCTGTCTCGGTCAAGTGCCTTGTCCTGATGCGCCATGCTGACTCGGTCAAGTGCCCTGTCCTGATGCGCCATGCTGACTCGGTCAAGTGCCTTGTCCTGATGCGCCATGCCCATGCTGTCTCGGTCTAGTGTCTTGTCCTGGTGCGCCATGCTGACTCGGTCAAGTGCCCTGTCCTGATGCGCCATGCCCATGCTGCCTCGGTCAGGGGCCTCAACCTGATGCACTATGGCGCATAGGATTATGACCGAGTTGCTTGAATCAGTGGCTTGTGCTGGAGCATGGGATGAGTCTTTGGTTGTTTTGATGTGAGCATTGGGCACATGTTCAAGTGGCTTGATTGGCAAGTCATTGTGGTTAGTATTTTGAGTATGTTCCAATAGCCCCCCACAAGCTGGAGCATATATGTTGATGGTGCCCAGCTTGGAAAGCAAGTGATGAAATGGTGTGGGATCCAGAGCTTTAGTTAAGATATCTGCAGTTTGTTGAGTTGTTTGGATAGGAAGGAGATGGAAGAGCTTGTTTTGGAGTCGTTCTCGAACCATATGGCAATCAATGTCAATGTGCTTAGTTCGTTCATGAAAAACAGAGTTTGCAGCAATATATCGAGCAGAATTGTTGTCACAATATAGGAGGGCAGGTTGAGTAAAATGTACCTGGAAATTGGTGAGCAAGTAAGTGAGCCATTGGATCTCACATGAAGTAGAGGCTAATGCTCTGTATTCTGCTTCAGAGGAGGAACGAGCCACAGTTGTTTGCTTTTTGGATTTCCATGACACTAAGGAATCACCAAGAAAAACACAAGAGCCAGTGATGGATTTGCATGAGTCAATGCAGGCTGCCTAATCTGAATCACTGAATGCTTTGAGTTGAAGAGTTGATGTGGCGGAGTAAAATAATCCTTGGCCAAGGCTCCCTTTGATATATCTCAGAACACGAGTGAGAGCTTGTTGGTGAGTGATGGTTGGTTGGGCCATGAATTGACTTAGTTGTTGAACAGCATAGTTGATATCTGGTCTGGTGTTAGTTAGATATAGGAGCCTTCCTACCAATCTTCTGTATGCTGCTGGATCAGAGTGAGGAGTTGATGTGTCTTGGTGTAGCTTTGTGGTCTTGACAATGGGAGTTGGTGTTGGTTTTGAGGCTAAGAAGCCAGTATCTGCAAGAATGTCAAGTGCATATTTTCTTTGGCACAAGGTGATGCCTCGTGTAGATCTAGCAATTTCTAGGCCTAAGAAGTATTTGATTGGGCCTAGATCTTTAATTTTAAAGTGAGTATCTAAGCATAATTTAACCAAATCGATTTCCTTTTTATTGTTACCAGCTAATACCAAGTCATCAACATATATGAGTAAAGCAGTAAACACAGATTTAGAAGCTTTAGTAAACAAAGAGTGGTCATGGTGAGATTGTGTGTAGCCAAGGGATAACAAACACTTGGTTAACCTAGTGAACCATTGCCTTCCAGCTTGTTTTAAACCATAGAGGGACTTGTGGAGTTTACAAACTTTGTTTGGGTTTGTACATGTGACACCTTGAGGAATGGACAGTAGACTTCCTCATGTAAGTCACCATGTAAGAAGGCATTGTTGACATCTAATTGATGCACAAGCCAATCTTGTGAGGCTGCAATGGCCAAGAGGAGCATCACTGTGGTTAGTTTAATGACAGGTGCAAAAGTGTCAAAATAATCAAGTCCCTCGGTTTGATTATATCCCTTGGCAACCAATCTTGTTTTGTATCTCTCAATAGTGCCATCAGATTTGTACTTAATTTTGTAAACCCATTTGGACCCTATAGGGGTCTTTTCGGGTGGTAAGTCAACTATGCTCCAAGTTCTATTTATTTCGAGGGCATTTAATTCATGTTGCATGGCTATAATCCAGTGATGGTGCTTGACTGCTTGGTAGTAGTGTTTAGGTTCAATATTGGTTTGGACAGACAATATATGTCTTAGATGGTTGGGTGAAACAATGTTGTAGGAGAGGACAGTAGATAAAGGATGGCTAGCCTTGGTGTGGTTGGTTTGGGTATGGCTAGGGGAGAGAAGATTGCAATGGAAGTCATGCAGGTAGGCAGGGGCACTTCTGTTTCTCTGAGATCTTCTAACAGGGTTGTTGGTGGCCTCAGAGTCAGTAGGGGTGTCAAGGGTGTGATCATGGCCATCAGTCTCTAAGGGCAGGTCGTGGTGTTGTTGATCTGTTGTGTCATGGATTATTGGGCTCTAGTGTAGAAGGGCAAAGTCATCATTTTCTGTTGGTGTGTTATTGAGATCTTCAGACTGTTTGGTGTTGTAGGGGAAGATGTGTTCATGAAATAAGACATGTCGAGAAATGAAGATTTCTCTGTTTCTTAAGTCAAAGAGTATGTAGCCTTTAGTGTTGTTTTTGAATCCAAGGAATATGCATTTTCGAGCCCCAGGGTCAAGCTTAGTCCTATGTTGAGCTAGGGTGCTAGCAAAGCATAGTGAGCCAAAAACTCTTAGATCTTGTAGGTTGGGCAACTCATCATTAAGAAGTTCATAAGGTGACTTGTGTTGTAGGTTTGGGGTTGGTAACCTGTTTATAAGGTAGACTGCATGATGGACAGCATAGGACCAAAAGGTTTTAGGAAGCTTGGATTGGAAAAGTAAGGTTCTTGCCACATTTAGGATGTGCCTATGCTTCCTCTCAACAACCGAGTTCTACTTAGGGGTTTCTACACATGATTTTTGATGCATTATCCCTTTCTCCATAAAGAAACCACGGGTGTTGAATTCAACACCATTATCTGACCTAATGACCTTGATTAATTTCCCAAATTGAGTATGAATCATTTGGACAAAGGCATACATAAGATGTCTAGCTTCTACTTTAGATTTCATAAGGAACAACCAAGTATGTCTAGTATAATCATCAACCACAGTGAGAAAGTACCTATGACCATGTATAGAAATATTTGCTATTGGTCCCCAAATATCCATACGAACAACATCAAAGGCATATGAGCATCTATGCATATTATTTGGAAAAGAAAGTTTAGCTTGTTTACCCAAGTGGCAGAAATCACATACAAGATTGTTTTTATAGTCTATATAGCTAAAGGTTTTGCATACAGAATGAAGTATGTTCTTTGAAGGGTGGCCTAGCCTAAAATGCCACAAGTCAAAAAAAGGCAAGGTATTTAAAGTGTTTACATTATGAACTATGTCCAAGCTATCTTTAAGGTCTCTTTTAAGCATGTAAAGTCCATTAACAATATCAACATGCCCAATCATCCTCAAGGTAGTCATATCTTGGATAGAGCAATTTGAGTCATCAAACATTAGTTTACAGTGTAATGAGGACACTAGTTTGTGCACTGAGATCAGGTTATACTTAAAAGTAGGAACATACAAAACATTGTGTAAGGCCAGTGATTCAGAGAAGATTATTGTGCCTGATATTTTGGTTTGAATTGTAGTTCCATTAGGCAGGTTTATAGTGATAGGCCTTATGTGCTTGAAAGTGTTAAATTTTGACAGGGAGGGGCACACATGATCAGTGGCCCCTGTGTCAAGTATCCATTGATCATTCATACCTGAAGGATCTTGATATTCTTGGGCAGGTTTGCTCTGGTTCTCATTGTTTGGCATGACACTAAGTTGATTCACATTATGTCCATTCCCTGTTCCATTGCTTGTTCCAATGCTTTTGAAGAGTGACTCCAACTGGGCATATTGTTCTGGGCCAAAGTTGAAGCCCATGTTTCTTGTAGCAGAGGTTGGTGCTTGATTCTTCTCAACCTTGTCCAGTTTCATGTCTTGAGTTGTTGTTATATTGACTGATCCACTGTCTTGTTTTGATCTTTCTTGAGTTGTGTTAGGGGGGAACCCATGCTTGAAATAGCATGTTTCTATTGTATGCCCGTTCCTCCCACAGTAGGTGCATATCTTTTGTCCTCTATTTCTTTGTCCACCAAACCCTCTGTTAGAGTTCCTGCCAAAGCTTCTCCCTCTTCCTTGCATATTTCCTCCTCTTTGCCCAGGGAATCTTGACTTTCATTGCTGTATAGTCTCATTTCTGTTGGTGCCAAATTTGTCGTTGGAGAAATTGAGCAGTGCCTTAGAGCTTATTGGATTGACTTCATCAAAGCGCCTTTCTTGCTGTTGTACCAATGAGAATGCTTTGTTTATTTGAGGCAGTGGTTCCATAAGGAGTATCTGTGCTCTGGTCGCACTGAATTCATCATTTAACCCTTTGAGGAAACAAATGACATGGTCTACTTCTCTTTGGTCCTTTACAGCTTTTGTTGATCCACAATTGCACTTGACCTCACAAATGCATACATGTGTCATCCTCAGGGACTCTAGTTCCTCCCAGAGTGTCTTCAATTCTGTGTGATATGTTGATATGCTCCTGTCCCCTTGCTTCACTGAGTGTAGTTCTTGCAAAACATCAGAGATCCTGAAATAATCTCCCTTTGAGAACCTTTCCTTCAAGTCTGCCCATAATTCTTGAGCACTCTCAATGTACATAGTGCTTTGTGCAATTTCTGGTGAGAGGGATCTTGTGATCCATGATATGACCATGTTGTTGCATCTATCCCACATGTCATATTCCAAAGATGATTGTGGTGGAGGTGTGATAGAGCCATCGATGAACTTCAGCTTGTTCTTGGTCTTTAGTGCTCTCCTCATGGATCTCATCCATGAGTGATAGTTTGCTCCTTCAAGTGGTGGTGTGACCAACACAACCCCTGGGTTTTCTCCTAGATGGAGGAAGTATGGGCTCTGCACTTCGCTGGTGCTTAGAGTGGTGAGCATGTTTCTTTCTTGTTCCATTGCTAATCAATTCTTGGTTGCTTCTTTCTTCTTATTTTGCCAGAATTTTGGCTATGTTGCCTTATATGAGTTGAGTGACAAAAGTTTCTGCAATCTTGGGTAAACAGAGCCTTCATAGAGAAGGCTCTGATACCATATTGAAAAGGTTAAGCACAATATGCCTCATAATTTTTGTATTGTATTTCTTGCTTTGATTACATAACCATATGTTTCCTTATATAGAAAAACCTCTTGCTTGCAACTGAAGCAACCTGATAAAGGGGAGGTTTAACCGAACTAACTAACCAACAAACCATCTTAACTAAATTAGGGTGAGCCACCTTCTAGAATGTATAAGATGTGCCCACATAAAGTACACGTGCCAACTAATTGCCCATGTGTATAGAAAATTGACCGAGCAGACCTTGGGGCCTTGGTTGGAGCCTGGTGCGCCATGGTCAGTCAGGCTTTGGTTGGAATCTGGTGCGCTTGATGCGCCAAGGCCAGTCAGGCCTTGGTTGGAATCTGGTGCGCTTGATGCGCCAAGGCCAGTCAAGGTGTGGCCTTGGCCTGAGCTGTCTCGGTCAAGTGCCTTGTCCTGATGCGCCATGCTGACTCGGTCAAGTGCCCTGTCCTGATGCGCCATGCTGACTCGGTCAAGTACCCTGTCCTGATGCGCCATGCCCATGCTGTCTCGGTCAAGTGTCTTGTCCAGGTGCGCCATGCTGACTCGGTCAAGTGCCCTGTCCTGATGCGCCATGCCCATGTTGCCTCGGTCAGGGGCCTCAACCTGATGTGCTATGGCGCATAGGATTCTGACCGAGTTGCTTGAATCAGTGGCTTGTGCAGGAGCATGAGATGAGTCTTTCGTTGTTTTGATGTGAGCATTGGGCACATGTTCAAGTGGCTTGATTGGCAAGTCATTGTGGTTAGTATTTTGAGTATGTTCCAATACATCTGTGAAAATTTTGATCTTTGATGTATTTTACTGCAATCTTTTATCTTATATAGATAATCGGGATATCTTTAAAATGGAAATTGTAATATGATGTTCGGATGAAAATTTGATAGATAATGGACCCTCTATTTGGTTTCTTTTTGCTTAGTAATTAATTTTTTAATTAGTTGATGAAATATATTACAAAAGTAAACTCTATTATGGTAATTGATGTGATTAGAAATTACAGAAATATTAGTATTCTATTATTTATACGAATTATGATCGGGTCAATGGAAGATACAATTTGACTAAAAAATAATATACATGTGATGATAAATAAGTAATAATTATAAAGTTATATTTTCATATGAATAATAGTCGATTCAAAGAAAGACTATTGTTTGACATAACTAATTGTTAATATTTGATTATATATTAAGAGTATTGCTTACAAATTAATTTCTCTATCTAAAGACTAGAAATTAATGTTGTGTTAGGTTTTTTGTATTGTTTCTATTATGTGAACATGTCTTATTGTTTATACTACATGACTTGTTTGTTTATATTTGAAAATGTTATTAATTGTTTTTGTTATTGATTACTATTGAATGTTAATGTGATTAAATAATAGAATAACATTATTAAGTTGTTCTTATTGTTCTTGTTGTCAAAGTGATCTATGCTTTAGAGACTTTTCATTTGTAAGTTACTAAGTTGTTTGTGTGTGCTTATCTCCACGCGGACAATATGTCAGTCCGAAGAAAGGCGATTATATGGCAAGAATTAGCATACATAAGCGGTGTTGAGTTGTGATAAACGTAAGTTGTTCACTGCAAGTACTTAGTGAGCTGAAAGGAAGGCTATGTATTTGGTTGGATTTGATTATCAATCTCAAATAGTACAACAACTTTATCACTTGTGAGTTGACTCTTTGTACAAAGACTAGACTCAATGTCATGCGTTTGGGTTGAGATATGTTGTCGTTATTTATTTGGTATTTAATCATTATACATTGGTTATTGACAGTGACATTAATGTTAGTTTATTGTCTCATATTAATGCTGAATGAAATAAATTTTAAGGTCTAAAAGAAAGGTGCATAAATAATTCTTGATTATATTGTGAATGCAAGTATGTAAGGACATGATTTTTGATGAAGATACTATGAACAAGGACAAATCAATTACAACAATATGAAGACTCAAACTCAAGATTCAAGAAAAGATCATCAAGATTAGAGTAATCTTTTTATTTTAGGTCCTAAAATGCTTTGATTGGTAGAGTCTAAATTGGGTGAACCTAAGGATAAATCTCAAATAACATGATTTAGGTGCATTTAGCATATGTACACGATGTTGATGCATTAGTACTTATATCATTTTTAAAATCATGCATTATCACTCGTGTTAGAGGTTGATAAAAAATTAACGGTCTTTTTAGAAAATTATCAATCGATTAAGACATAGTTAATCAATTAAGTCTTTGCAAATGGAAAGCCTTTAATTGATTAAGGACATGGTTAAGTGATTAAGTCAATTTCTATTTTGGAATCTTGGACGTTTTAAAGAAATGTTATTCGATTAACTAGTTATATAATTAATTAACTCAATTGATAACAATTTGAAATTGATTGTATTTTACCTTCCTTTCCCATAGGAAAATTAAGCAACTTGATGCAAATACACAAGAATACACAAATTTTTAAGAGAGTTTTTCTGAAAAGAGTGATAGAAACTTTTATGTAAAAAGAGAGAGTTTTGTGAATCTTTGAGGAGCTTTCACTTTCAAGCGTTCATAGTTATCAAAGATTTTCCTTTTGTGTCTCATAATCATTCATATTCATATATGAGATTGTAAGATTCATCAAAGAGTTATTGGTTCTGATTTTTAGTGTCTGATTAAAACATCTTAGGTGCAATGAACTTTGTAGACGTTTTTATCGATGGATTTATAAATTTGTCTCTTTGCGGTGTGAGGCATCACCTTGGAAGATGAAAGAAATTTAAGAGGAAATCCATGGCTGAGGTGAAGGTCCAAGAAGAGGTCTCTTTGAGTATACTTGGTTAGAAGTGGTGTGGATCCATTAGAAGCTATAGGTCCATGAGAATTTTTGGTGGATGAAGTGTTTGTATGAACATTTGATTTCTTCTTAGTAAAGCAAATATCTCAATATTATAATAGGAGCACTAGATGTAGATTGTTGTGGTTGGTAATTGAACCATGATAAATTGACTGTATTATATTCTCTCTTTCCCTACACTTTTACTTTCATTCAATTATTGTATTTCTCTATATTTGATTACATTCGTATAGAGATTTGATATAAATAAATTTGCATGATTAATCACTTTTAGTAATCTATTTAAGTGCATATTAGATTAGATTAATCACAGTTTTTTTGCTGCATGAAGAACAAAATATTTTCAAGAAAATCAACAAGGTTAATCAATTAAGCCTGTTGTTAATTGATTAACTCAAGCTTTCGGTTAATCGATTAAGTATTCATTTAATCGATTAAAATCAATAGGTTTAGATTATCTTTTGTATCCAATTTTTTTTTTTAAATTTATACTTGAGCCACCTATTCATCACCTTTAGGCGAAGTTAGTGCTCTTGTTAACCAACATATATGTATTCAAATCTGACACTTTGTATAGAGAAATCCATTTTACTCCAGAAAACCTCAATGAAGTTAAAGTTGAGAAAAAGGAATGCTCTAATCGAATATGCATAATGATTATGAAACGTTCTATTCTAGAAGCATTTCAAGGTTTTACTATTGATGGTAAAAGTATTAGGAAATTCCTTTAGGAAATTTAGAAATATTTTGTGAAAAATGAAAAGGCATAGACAAGTAATCTTCTTGCTAAACTCGTCTGCGGGAAGTATAAAGGCAAAAAAAAACATAATAGAGTACATTATGAAGATATGTAATCTAGTATCAAGACTCAATTCACTCAAGTACAGCTTGGTGATGACTTGCTTGTGCACTTGGTTTTAGTCTCACACTTTGGGAAATTCAAAGCGAGCTATAATAATGAGAAGGAAAAATGGTTCCTCAATAAACTTATATCTCACTGTGTGCAAGAGGAAGAAAAACTGCAGAGAGATAAGAATGAAAATTTTCACTTGACAACGACCTCTCAAAATAAGAAAGAAGAGAATAATAATAATGTTGTGAAAGGGCCTTCTCAACAAAAGAAACTAAAGAGTGATGAAGAATTTACTTGCTACTTTTGTAAGAAGCAAGAATACATGAAGAAAGAGTGTTCTAAACATGTCACATGACATGTTAAGAAGAGAAAATTTCTCATTCTAGTTTGTTCTGAAGTTAATGTAGCTTTTGTACCAAATGATACGAGACAAACAAACAAAAGAAAATTAGGTGTCAATGAGCTAAAAATATCTTAGAACTAATATACATATAAATATATATGGTCCATTCCCTATGGCTCCTTGTAATATGCTTAACATAATTAAATATTATTGAGGTTGATATTACATATGTGGTACTCATGCGACACACATAATTATAAAATACAGTTCTGGTGCTTAATTGTCAAAATTGTATTTTTAATAAAAGTAGACATTTATAAAAATATATTTAATGAACAAAATAAAAATTGTTAATAATTAGTCAATGAAAATTAAATAATTATTTGAAAAAAATTATGTTTATTTGGTCAAAGAAAAAATATTATCAGATAATCCTAATCATGTGGGTAAATTAGATTAAATTATTATTAGATAAATTACAAATTTAGAAAATAAAGAAGAATTATGCTTTAGTGTTCAACATAATCATACTCTTCCATTTTTGTGTGTTCATCTTCTTCTCTATGGGCATGCACTACTTTCTCAATAGCGTGCAAAGAACATGTACTTAATATTTAATTCTAGAAGATGAGATTATCATTACATTAGTTATTATATTTTTATTATGTAAATTAAGAGGTCGGTCATTCTTGCACAATCATAAGTTAGAGAATGAAAAAATGTACATAAAAAATTGGGGTCAAAATTTGCACAAATAAAAAAAATGATGTATCATAACTGCACTTTATAATTATGGATGTCAAGTAGGATGTCCAATGTCACGATGGACGACATTTGTCACATCGTAAACAACTTTAAGGTTTGAGATGGCACTTGCATTTTTTGGAGTTTTTTGTGTGGAAGTTATTCATATAAGTTGGAAGATGAAAATTGCATGTAAAAAAATAAGGGTACTGAGATTTCACAATCTAAAAACTAGAAAATCAAATCTATATTTTAGATTTTGGTTTTTTCTATGTGTCTTTACTTAACAACATGACAACATAAACCACTTGCTTTTTTTGAAATAAAAGTAATATAAAATAAGCCATTAATTGGATATTTCTATTAGAAAAAGAAATTCAGACTGATTTATTAAAATAACTAAAAGAGATAAAGTAATAAAGATAGTCATTACGTATATTTTATTCCCATAAAATTACTGAACATAAACCACTACTTCACTTGGTTGGCTTAGTGGCTTATCTTCATGACCATCTAGCAGAGTCAAGAATCTATCCCATCTTTCATATTGTCCAGTCTGAACTCTCGGCTTCCATAACTTTGAAGAAGGAATGAAAATGATAAGAATCATCATTTCTGTAAGAACTGAAGTTGCCACTATTTTTTTGTGGACAAAACACAAGAAATTCTCTTTATTCCCAACTTATATATTTTTGGTCTTTGAATATGATTTCTGAGGTTTAAGAGTCAATTATGGCTCAAAGAATATATTAGCAACCTTATGTATGTCATCATAACTCGACTTGAATTGGTGAAATATATGAATTTGGCCGCTACCGTCTTTTTAATCTTTATTACATTAATTTTCATTTAATATTTAATTAATTTTTATATGAAATAAATTGATTTATTATTTGGCTTGTATTACATTCTTGGTTAGTTCTTGTTGTTGGAAAGATGTGGAATTACATAAAATATAGAAATTAGAGAGATTTTCTTGGCATTGGAAGATTGTGAGATAGAGATAATCATAATAGACACAAGGTGACACTCCGATGTTTTTTCATTTGAGTAAAAATGATATAAATGAAAGAACAAAAAAACACTAGGCGACACTCTGATGTTTTTTTTCCATTTGAGTAAAAAAGATACAAAAAGAAAGAACAAAAAAAAAAGAGAGAGAAAGAGAGTTCAATTATTTTTAAAAGTCAACAACTATTCATGCCTATGAATTTCTGTCTTTTTAAATTTTTATTCAGTATGAACATTACTAATAATCACGATTTTCTATCTAAAACAATAACCGAAAGGATATATTAGGATATTTTCAAACTTTGAGCAATTCAACTTCACTTTCTATATTATTTGAACAGAAAAATAATCATTTCCTTATCACAATTGTGTCTATTTTATTACTTTAAATCTATTCTTTGCACATATTCTATCTTGACTATATATATATATATATATAATATTAACTTATCAATATTAATTTTTGTCATTATTATAAAGCAATATAACAAAAACACTTGTCATGATATTCATATATCATCACTAAATGTACTAGATGATATGTATTGCATAAAACAACTAGATAATAATTATGAGCCAAAATGAATTATAGAAATGTAGTTGCATAGTTGGAGTTTCTATCATAGTAGAGGTTGATGCAATCATATACTATAAGATAACTACAATTGAAAAGAAACATATCAACCAGCCAAAATGTCATTCATCAAGACTAACTCAGATTTCCTAGCTAATAACTAATGTGAACCTGATCCTCTTAAATCTCCTAGGGAATAGTAACGCCTACTATTTGTATAATTATATAATAATAACATATATGAGTACACAAGAGCAAGTATTATGTTAAGGGACAATATGCATAATTATATGGAATATAAGCATCATAACTTTAAAATAAATAAGTAACATGACATTTCCTAAACAAGAAATTCATTCTTATTGACACGATGAATGAACTATACAATATCTCTATGGAATTAGGATTTCCAACTAATTTAATATCAAATACATTGCATATGGCTCCATATTCAATTTTTTACTTTTCAACTCAACTCCTATTACTTTTCAACTTAACTCCATTTTGAAAGCAATCAGTATTACAAGTCATCTTCTATAACTTAACACAAATCATCACATACACCTATCAAATTAGGTGACCTTCATATTAGGACCTCCTTCACCGATCCAAATAACTCAATGGGGTATCACAATCAATTGGTTAAGTAAGGTTATCCCGATCTCCAAAGGATCACCCCAAACTTTCACTCGTCCACTCTACCTTAGCAACCATTAAAGTTTTTATAATGAGTCACACCCATTAACCATCCCTATTCTTTTTCTAGGATATTTCTACCATGAATCTTTTCATTCAACCGTAACCTTCCACCATTACGAAAATCAATATATGCCAAACTCATTTCACATTCATGTATCAAAACCACATATTAAATTACATTTTTTTGTATTTGTATCATATATATACACAACCAACACAAGTTATGTCATTGCCAACCAACTGCAATTTGAAGCAATTATCATTAATTACAAATTCTGCCAAACATTTCATTCACATCATTATTAAGCACACAATTAGAATGATCACAAAATCTCCATTATACAATTGGGAGCGTACTAGTCTTAACTAATAAAAGTATTGTTTTAATAATTGTAAAGTTTTCAATATTGATGCTTATTGTTTTAATAATTGTAAAGTTCTCAATATTGATGCTTATCGCATATGAAAAGCCCAATACAAACTTGCATCTGACTTTAAGGTTATCAGACCATGCTATGATTCAAGACCATGACCATAAAGGCCAAGAATAAAGTCTCTCATCTTATATGTTTTAGTTAAGTACTTGAGCTTCACATATGCCTCCTTCTATTCCTCATGCACTTCAAAAAATTACTAATGGTATCAACCTCATAATCTAAGAACAAGTAACTTATTAATAAATCACTCACAACACAAACACCCCCAAAAAATAAAAATTTGGTTAACACATACACCTAAACAAGAGTTACCTTGAAAACCATTTTTCTACCTAAATTAATGTATTAAGGCCACAAAAGGTAATCAATATGTATCTATCAATCTAAACCCATATGATCAAGATATATTTCACGAATATTCTAAAAATATTTAAATAGACTTAAAACATTAAAATGGAATGAGATTTTTACTGAAGATATTTTTAAGATATTATTGTGCTCACACTTAAATAAAATGTTTTAATGTACTTATTTTCTCAATTAAATACTAAAAATCAATATAATATTCCAAATAAAATGATAATTCACATCAGGAATAGGTATTACCCCATTTCTTAAAACGGGGTAGCAAAAGAGAGCTCTCGCGTCTCCCAAAACTACCCACTACCACCCTTGATTTAATTTCCATCATTGACCAATGCACCGTCGGCAACTCAATTAGATCGCCTGAACCCAGTTAAAATTGCAGTTTTCTCACCTCAAGTTATAATTCCAGTTTATGGAAAATTTCTAACTACTAATAATATTTATACTCATCACTTTATTATATTTATTATAACTAGTGTATACATGCAGTTCGTGCTTGTTGGTAAATGTTGCATGATATTATATATTCAATTTTTATATATTTCATTTTTTAGAATTAGTATGTATTTGTTGTGTTCGGTGTACTTTATATTATTTTTTTTCGCGTTTATGATAATGTTTAATTTAAGGTGAGATATATACTTAATTAATGTGTTGGTCGTGGTTGCTTAGGATTATATGATTTTTTTATAAAAATTAAATAATGTTATGGACAAAATAGTAAGTGAAAATTACACCATGAGGAAAATGATTTACTTTATATAGTATAGATATAATATAACTAATATGTTAATTGGTAAACAATTTATTAAATCGTTGTAATAAACTATTCTAACTCATGCTTTTTGTTTTAACCTTGACAATTAAACATTAATATAAAACCTCGATTGTATTAATTATTTTTAACTACGCAATTTATTTATCATTTTCTTAATCAATTTTGTAATTTGACCATGTTTTCCCCTTTATATCAACAATGACTAACCTATATATATCTAAGTGCATCAGTTTTCTTGTTTTTTTAGGAAAAAATAGTTAATAATTGGAAAAAAAGTATAAAGTTTATACCATTTATGCATTCCCCCAAAGTTTAATATAAAAATAATGAAATTGTTTTGTCTTTTATGTAGTCACTAATTGGATAGTGAATTAGTGATCATTTGTATAAGTCTTGTTCACGGTTTCAAATCAAAAGTGTTAAGCCTTGCTAAAATCTCAGAATGACAAAAAAAAAAAAAAAATAAAAAATAAAAATAATAATAATAATAATAATAATAATAATAATGTATAGTTCAATTCTTAAAAGTGATACTTGTTGGGAGGATTAACCACACATCCTATAAATGAAGAGTTAATTATCCAAAATGTTAAAAATATTTTTGATAGTATAAAAAATATAATAATATTTAGTTGGCCCATGACAAGGAATAAGATATCATTGAAGACAAATGATCTCAATCCCTCTATCACCAATCTAGATATTAACCCGTACAAGTGCTTCATAAAACAAAAATACATATAATTTTGAATGACATACTATAAATTATGTAACTCCTTTTTATCCTTCTAGTTTTTAGCCACCAATTTTTCTCAACACAACCTATGGAGTTCTTCTCAATTGTGCTCTTCCTTTTCCTCTCCCTTCTCTTCTCCTATCTTTACTTTCATTCTCACACTAGAAAACACAACAACACAGGCTTCAAAATCTACCCTATCGTAGGATCCCTCCCAGAGTTCTTGATTAACCGCCACCGCTTCCTAGAATGGACCACCCTAGTTCTTTGCGAATGCCCTACTAACACCGCCGTCTTATTCAGCCCCACATCGGTCCACAGCGTCGTAACAGCAAACCCCCACAACATCGAACACATTCTCAAGACCAGATTCGGTAACTACCCAAAGGGCGAACAATTCATTAGCCTCCTCGTAGATTTCCTTGGCATGGGTATCTTTAACTCTGACGGTGATCTGTGGAAGGTTCAAAGGAAAACCGCAAGCTACGAATTCAACACTAGGTCGCTCCGAAACTTCGTTATGGAGAACGTTGCAGTTGAACTCCAAACGAGGCTTCTTCCAATATTCTCTAGGGCTTCCGAGACTGATAGGATCCTTGATTTGCAGGTAACCATCGATTTAAGATTAATTATATTTATAATATATAATATATATTTTTTAATTGACCTATAGATGCTATCGTGTTTGCGATCTACAATTAAGATTTCGGATTGTAATTTAAAATACGGAATTCAATATTTTATGTTGTGTGCAATTTAAAGTTGGCTCCATTTTCCAATTAATTGTTATGCGCTTGAATCCTATGTATTTGCATATCATGTTTTCAGGACCTACTGGAGCGGTTCGCATTCGACAATGTTTGTAAGTTGGCTTTCAATGTGGACCCCGGTTGCCTCAGTGGTGATGGCACCACTGGGACTGAGTTCATGACGGCGTTCGAGGATGCAGCCATGCTCAGTTCACAGAGGTTTATGTCTGCTCTACCAAAAATTTGGAAAATCAAGAAACTGTTCAACGTGGGAACAGAGCGGAGGTTGAGAGAATCAATCGCCATTGTTCATAAGTTTGCTGATGAGATCATACAATCTAGAATGGAAGCCAAGAACCTTAACCATGACGAGGATTTGTTGTCACGGTTCATAGGGGTAGAGGATAATAACTCACCCGAGTTTCTCCGCGACATAATCATAAGCTTCATCCTCGCTGGGCGTGATACGACATCTTCTGCACTAAGCTGGTTCTTCTGGATCCTATCTTCGAGACCAGAAGTGAAGAAAAAAATCACTAATGAAACCAAATCTGTTCAGTCTTGAAGTGGAGGACAAACAATGTTTAGTTATGAGGAGCTAAGGGAAATGCATTACTTGCATGCCGCAATTTCAGAGTCTATGAGATTGTATCCACCTGTTCCAGTTGATACGAAAGCGTGTCTAAACGATGATGTTTTACCGGATGGTACGGTGATTAAGAAGAATTGGTTCATAACATATCATACTTATGCAATGGGGAGGACGGAGAGCTTGTGGGGAAAAGATTGCAATGAGTTTAAGCCAGAAAGGTGGCTTGAAAATGGTGTGTACCGTAAGGAGAATCCATTTCGATTCCCGGTTTTTCATGCAGGTCCTAGAATGTGTTTGGGGAAAGATATGGCATATATTCAGATGAAGTCTATTGCAGCTTGTCTTATTGAGAGGTTTGAGATTGATCCTGTGGATAAGGACACTTGTCCTAAACATTTATTGTCTTTGACTTTGAGGATGAAGGGTGGGTTGCCAGTGAGAGTAAGGATAAGGGCGAGAAATGCAACCTAATCTCTGCTATTATTGCGAGTGTATCGGTAAAGTTGGATTCATTTTTAATTTAATTTGATAAATTATAGTGACCTGTAATGAATTAATTCTTGCTAAAGTAGCCATGGATACGGGCCATAGAAGCTCAAGCACAGAATAATGCACATGAAATGGTTTAATATATAAACATATCCTAAATAATCTCAATATTAATTTTTCAAATTTACAGTCCAGTAGAAAGAAAATGATATATTTTGTTTGACATTTTACGTCTTGGCATTGAGCCTGTTGAACAAGTTTTAATAATCAATGCATTGGTATATTATTGTTTTAATAATCAATGTTTAAGTGTTGCGAACAACTCATAAACATGGCAAAACCCATTGTGATTGAAGAAGAGACTATTTTGACAGAAAAAAATTGCATGGTGATATAGGGTTGCTGGTTTGTTCAAATTGGGAAAGATAAAAGTATATATTAGAAATTTATAATTTCTAATTAACATGAAATCATATATTTAGTATAATTATATCATATATTTAATATAATTATATCATCTGATTGAAATTAAATAATTATTTGGAGAAAATTTATGTTTATATGTTCAAAGAAAAAATATTTTCAGATAATCCTAATCATGTGTGTAAGTTATATTAGATTATTATTAGATATATTATAAATTTAGAAAATAAAGAAGAATTATGCTTTAGTGTTCAACACAATGTTACTCTTCCATTTCTTTTGTCGTTTGTCTTCTTCTCTATGGGCATCAACCTGCATGGGACAATAGGCTAAGTTATTATAGAAGATGAGATTCTAAAAGATGAGATTGTCATTGCATTAGTTATTATATTTTCATTAGGTATATTAAAAGGTTGATCATTATTGCACTATCATAAGTTTGAGGATGAAAAATATACGTAAAATATTAGGACTGAAATTTGCACAAATAAAAAATATGATGTATCATAAGTTCACTTTATAATTATGGGTATCACATAGGAATGACATTTCCAATGTCACGTTGGACACATCTGTCACATAGGAAACAACATTAAGGTTTCAGATGGGAAGTTAACGAAAATATATACTAATTTTGCAAATTCTTATAAGTTGGAAGATGAAAATCGCATATCACTACGCCAAAATTCACATTTAATAATGATCATTCAACATCACTTGTTAGTAGAACGATGTTATATTTAAGGCGTAAGAGAATCAACAACGTTCGTTGAAGCAAACACTGTTATATTTAGGGCTCATTGGATTTTGCTTGTCATTAATCGAATTGAAGAATGCATATACTATTTGGATTCATTGAAACATGACGATCCGAACAAGTACTCCTCTATGAAGGATATGTTCACTAGGTAAGTACACTTTCTGTTTTTTAGTACACTGTTTATACACTTTCTTTTTAATAAATAAATACACTTTATGTTTTTAGGGGACTGCAAATTTACAGAACACATGTTCATTCTAAATCTATATCGAACAACATCAGATGGACTCATGTTAAGATAAATACACAAATCTCAAACAATTATATATGTGTAGCATTCATATTTCAAGTAAAGGTACTTATATGTTTATATGATTTTGATTATAGACCCTCTGCCAAACCAATGATATGAATGCGACTATTATATGTTGTACTTCATGAATGAGATCATTCAATAGTGACCAACTTCAGTTCAATTTAATTTAGAGTCATACACAAATGACCAAATCACAGAGCTTAGGGAAGATTGGCCAAATTTAGTACTTAGTATTAGTGATTAGTTTAGGAAATACAATGTATAGATTGTAGTTTAGGGAATACAATATATAGATTGTAGCTTAGGGAATATAATATATAGATTGTAAGCTTAGGGAATACAATGTATTGTTTTGGTTTATCCAATTAATAAGAAGAATACCATTTTTGTTCAATATGTTGTATTTATATTAACTGTTATGTTTTGAATATAATTGATGAAATCATTTTCTGTTTTGTTCTATTTTGTTCAATGTGTTGTGTTTATAATTATTATTTTGTTGAATACAATTAATCAATACCATTTTCTATTTTGTTCAATGTGTTTTGATGTTGTGGATGTGTTTTGATGTTGAGCTATGTTGTTGTTGGATGTGTCTATTAACCGTGTTAGAAATAGGAATTATGACATTCAACAACACTTATTTAAATGAGCGATGTTGAATGTATGCAAATCGCACATTCCACAATGCTCCTTTAAGTGAGCATTGTTGAATCTTTGCACATCGCATATACAATACCGCTCCTTTAAGTAAGCGTTGTTGAATAACAATGCACCTTTAAGGGAGCGTTGTTGAATGTCATATTTCAACATCACTTCTTTGAGTGACCGTTGTTGAATGTCATAGTTGTATATTGAAATATTCCTTTGAGTAAGAGTTGTAGAATGTACTATTTTCATACATTCAACAATACTTTCTTAAATGAGATTTGTTAAATGTCTTAATTCCTTTAAAAACAAGTTCTACCATACTAACTAAACTTAAGAACTTATAATTAATTCTTATATTTTATGTTTTGTATTATTTTAATTATGGCATGTGATAAACTTATATATTTTAAACAAGTATTATTGAATGTCACTTTTATAATAAAATATAATGATTTATTGCTATAGTTTATGATTTAAAATGTAGGAATTTATAGGGTTTTAAAGGGTTGAAGTGTAGGTCACTGGATCTTGAAAGAAACCAATCTTTTAGATTACATCCAAGTGTATCTTGCTATCGTGAGCATCCAGTTCCACTTTGGACTGTCAAGTAGTTGATATCCCAAATTTCTCTAGTATGGTAGTTATAATGATAGCATCGGGCAGTGAGTCGTTCTTATTCCTATGATAATGCATGAGTTGAATAACGATGAATGCTCAATTCATAAGTTTAAAATATTTTAGGGCAAACATCAATTGTAATTCCAAGTCATTGATTTATATTTGAGATTTGCTAGAGAAATGATATCTCTATTTTTAACAAATTCACCCACTACACATTGTTTCTTACTCATAATTTTCTCTTGAGGGAATCTATACATAGAGTAGTAGAAACTCTTCCTATCGAACTCACCCAATGGAAAGGGTGATTTGAAGCCAAGTTTGGCTCTTGTGATGGGTATTATCATGCAAACATGGGAAAAACATTTATTTCTATAACAATATCCTTTCCTTAATAGAGGAATCTAGTATAATATTCTTCAAAGACAGATTGCAATAAAATACTCACACAACTTGAGGAAAATAAGTTTTTTTTTCTCTATATAGGAATCTCTAAGATTCTATGTCTAATGATTTCAAGAAATTGGAAATGAGCAAGTTCAAAGGAATAAATGATACCATACTTTGGCGTAATGGCTTTGTAAGACTAAGATTGCAACTAACATGTGGTTTATACTTGAAGTGTTTCAATTTTCTTAAAAAAAATAGTTTGAGCATTACTACTATTATATATTCGAGAATATAGGATAGAAGTACCTATTTATACTTAGACAAATTTGTCTTGAAGCTTTGTCTTCATAAGTATTCTTCCCTTTCTTCGTTTTGGTGATGTTTGTGTCTTCATCAAAATCGTGCCAAGGTCAGGAGCAAAGATCTTCTTCACAATCTCCTCATTTTTGATGATGACAAACCAATATCTTCTTTAATAGTGTAGTTTTCTGAGAGCAACATACTTTGGGATATGTTGAGATGACGTGAGTAAGCTCCCCCTATTTTGTATGCTCCCCCTTTTATTTGCAGTTATGTGCCTGAAAGAAATTTGACAGAAAATACACTTCTCCCAACTTTTCTCCCCCTTTTGACTTCGTAAAAAAGTAGAAAAGCCAAGAGTTTCCAACACAATATATGTATATATATATATATATATATATATATATATATATAACAAAATACAATATGTATATGACAAACATAAAAGTAATCATAAAAGTGAGATCGCATAGTAGTAATTATAAAAGTTAAAAGATGTTCAAACATTGTTCAAACCATAACCTCAAAAACAAAAACAACAAATTGTCCAAAGTCATGAAAACATTACAACCAGAAAATCCTAAAAACAAAGATAATCTAACACTTAGGCTCAGAGTTGTCTTCATCAATGTCCATGCTACTCATCTTAGAAGAGAGACGATGAAGTTCAAACTATATTTGTTGATTTCGAGCATCAAGAGCATCCATCCAGTTAGTGATGTAGCCTCGAAGAGAAAACAACTCATCCATAATCATTTGATTTGAAGGCATGGTAGCAGACGAGGAAGATTGAGCATTAAATTTAGACGGTTGAGGTTTATGAGGGTAAGGAGGGGCAGGTTTTGATTGATCAGCAGAAGCAGTCGGTCTATCTGTTCTATGCTTATAGGTGCGGTCATTAGGATTGAAAGAGAAGCCTATTTTGTGCATCACGTCCACATCAAAATATCTTTCATGAAGATTAAGAAAGACCTTGGTTTCACCAGCAGTAAAAACACCGAAATGTTCAAGAATTTTGGTTATGAAGATTTCATAGGGCAAAGGGCTTTGAGTTCCTCGAACAATCCACAATTGTCTCATTATCATCTAAGCACAATTGATTTTGATGTTATACTTCATAGCATATATCAATTGAAGTTCTATGTCACTTATTTAAGAATGGTTTAAAAATTTAGGCAAAATGACATAGCTCAAAAAGTAATGAAGCAAACGGTCCTGAAGTTTGAGATGTCCAGCATATAGGATATCTCTATTCTTAACAGTCTCACCAAAGCTCTGTTGCTTATGCATTTATATTTTCCCTTTTGAAATTCTACACAGAGAATAGTAAAAATCCTTTATCATAGTTATCCCATTCACAGAATACATTCAAACAGAAAACACACATTTAATAGAAAGCAGTTGCGTTAATCGATTAAGTTATCACGTTAATCGATTAAGTGGAACATTTATGCATATGTTTCAAAAGGTAAACTTCTCATATGTTATATACAATATATATACATGTTCTACTAAGTATATTATGCCTAATATGTACATATAACATGTATGATAGATGCACGAACAAACAATTAACTAGATGATATGTCTCATGAATATGATATGACAATTAAGATGGCTTAAGAGGCTAGCACCTAGGTTCACCTGACCTATACTCACTTACTATGGCACACATCCCAGACTACTTAGATTATAAACTCAAATTACGTCCTAGTCTAGATATGACCAAATGAGCATAAGACATGTTGATTGTTGAGCCATCTTCAAGCTTTGATAGAACCTTGTCTTCATCAAAACATAGGCAAAGACATGCTAGTGCTATCCTTGACACTTTGCACTTTCAATCTCCCCCTTTTTGATGATGACAAACACTTCATCAAAATTCTTCAATTGTTGATGGATAAGCTTGATGACGATTTTGCAGAATGGTTGTTAAAGGCTATTTTTCGGAGAACAAAGTTAAAGCGCATTGCTTCCTTGTAGGTAAGCAAAAGTATGTATGGAAGCTTGATAAAAACAACCTGCAAAAAGCTTATTAAACCGGCAAAATGTATAACACAACATGCAACCTTTCTCCCTCTTTTAACATTATCAAAAAGATAAAAGTATTCAATTCTAGTCAAAAGTTAGGAGAGTTATTCTGGTTATGACAGACTATAATTAATCAATTAAAAATCAAGTATGAACGCAATAATTCGAAATCATTTTAACACAAAATGTTAACTTGTAGAACAATAGTTAAACAGTAGATATAGAGTTATGACAATCCAAATAAAAACAACAATGCAATACAAAAGATAATATCTCAAGAAGAAACAAGGATCAACAAGGTCCATTAGCTAGGAAGACTAAACTAAGGCTCTAAGGTTTCCTATCTAAGGATGAGATGGAGGATTTTGGTTGCCAGGAATCGACAAGCTACAACCACCCTTGATGAAGACACCGAACTTGTTGAACTCATCACACATTCTTCTAGATTGAGAGTCAGTAATGGTCTGAATATAGTTCCGTAATGATTGGTAATGGTTGTCGATGTATGCATTCTAACGCTCCTCAAAATGCTCCAGATCCATATGATATGAATTCTTAAGAGACTGAAAGTGAAGGTCCATCCTATTATTGAGACATTGTTCCATAGCATCCATATAAGCTTGTCCAAAACCAGGTTCCTGTGATGCATGTCTTGAATGCCCCCCCTTAAGTTGCAGCAAATGGCTCTTGGTTAATGTCTTGATCATCTTCACCGGAAGGATCAAGGTTAGCATTGTTGAAGTCCTCTTGATATTGCCAAGTGTTGCCATACTTGTAGATGCTCACCAATCAAGTGATCCTTGTCTGAGCAGCCCATCACTATAGTATCCGAAACATCAATATGAAGATAGTCAATAACTCGGGATATTAAGATACTATAAGGAAGTAGTCTTGATTGAGAGGTGGAGACGCTATACATGACCTTCAGAATCTCGTCAGGCCAGTTTATCATGATGTTCTCCTTCACAGCAAACATAAACCTCAAATCATTCACGGTAGGTTGTGCATGATTTGTGTTTCTCTGAATCAATATGTAGGCAATCAAGTAGTGTAGGAGTCTATTTTCTACGGACAGTGACCCATCTTTGGTCAATTCGCCTTGGATATAGAGTTGAGGTCTACGCAAACACAACTTATACATTTCAACAGCGTCAAATGAGTTGTTATTTGCCCAGCCACAATCACTTAGACTAGCACCCGAACAAGCTAAACCACCCACATTCATAAAGATTTCTTCATTAATTTCGAACAACTTTCTAGCTATCATCGACCAATATTTCCCATCTTTATATCTAAAGTTCACGTAATACTCCCTAACTAGAGCAGGGTAAATATTACCTTTCAATTCCAAGAAGGGGACAACCCCTTGAGCTTGTAAGCCATGTGGAAACTCAAAGTTCTGTTCCGCTAGCCAAGTCACATTCGCAATCCGAATATACGTAGGTTTTCTTCCCTGAAATTTTTGCAACCGAGTTTCTTGTAGAATCAATGAGTAATATGGGTCCCCGCGGTTCTGCCTTGGTTGTGGAGGTGGCACGAATTTTGGAGCATGCAGTGGATGTTGCGCGATTGTCTTGATTATCTTTCCACGTTCTCTGTCCATAGCAATAAAACACTGAATCGTGATGAAGGTTTAGAGGAAGGTTGAGGGAAACCTAGGGTAAGGTTTTTAATTTGGGGAAAACGAATTTCTTGGAAGTAGGAGATGATGAAGACGGTTTATGGAGTGGAAATGTAGAGGGTGATTCTGTTTAGGGCTAGGATGAAGCTTAGGATGATGTTGGACTTGTTCCTCTGAGATTGGAGAGAAAAGGGGATGAATGAGGTTTTGAAAAATGTCCAGAAACGTTTCTGTTTCTGATATACTGATGCCGTTAATTGATTAACAATATCTCTTAATCGATTAACCCGAGTTGAAAATGGCAGTTTTAAAAATTTTGGCCCAGGTAATCGATTAATTGATTTACTTAATTGATTAAATGCATCAATTACAACATTTGGGATGTTTTAAAAGCATGCATGGATTTCAAACTTAATTGACTAATTGATTTTAAGCTATCACATATATTTAAAGCTTCTAAGCACAAAATCATGGATTATACAAGGAATCATAAGCATTCAATCATTATTTACAAAGCATTCAAAGGGATCATGCAAGGTATTCACACAAAAATTAATCAAGATATTTTTCATCAAGGATTCCTAGTTCTCTTCGAAGAACATAGAAAGTATCTCGTGGGAGGGGCTTGGTGAAAATATATGCTAATTGTTTAGATGTTTCAACAAATTTCAATATACAATCACCTTTTTGAACATAATCACGCAAGAAATGATGCCTTATTTCAATATGCTTAGTTCTAGAATGTAAGGCGGGATTCTTGGAGAGGTTAATGACACTCGTCTTATCACACTTAATAGGGATCTTTTCTAATATGAGCCCAAAGTCCTTAAGTTGCTGCTTCATCCAAAGGATTTGAGCGCAACACACGCGAACGACAATGTATTCCGCTTCAGCAGTGGACAAAGCAACGCACACTTGCTTTTTGTCGTGCCATGCAAATAGGGAGCTGGCTAATAGGTGACAAGTCCCACTAGTGCTTTTACGATCCAACTTACACCCAACGAAGTCGAAATCGGAGTAACCTACCAAGGATAGGGAGGCATCCCTCGAATTCCATAATCCCATATTAATAGTTCCTTTTAGATATCTCATGATACGTTTTACAGCAATATAATGTGATTCTTTTGGCAAAGCTTGAAACTTAGCACACATACAAATGCTAAACATAATATCGGGGCGGCTAGCATTTAAATACAATAAGGAGTTGATTATCCCACGATATTTGGTTACCTCAATCGCTTTTCCCTTTTCATCTCTGTCATAACATGCAGATGCCATAGGTGTAGATGTGTCCTTACATTGCTCCATATCGAATTTCTTCAGTAAATCTTTGCAATACTTCGACTAATGAATGAAGATGCCACTTTCCATTTGTTTGATTTGAAGTCCAAGAAATAAGGTCAGCTCACCCATCATCGACATTTCAAACTCCCCTTGCATCAACTCAGAAAACTCCTTACAAAGGATGTCATTAGTATATCCAAAGATGATATCATTAAAATATATTTGTACGAGTAAAACATGATTATCTGATCTACAAATGAAGTGAGTAGTGTCGGCCAAACCTCTTTCGAACCCTTTTTCTAGTAGGAACGAACTCAATCTATCGTACCAGGCTCTAGGAGCTTGTTTTAGGCTATAAAGGGCTTTCTTGAGTTTATACACATGGTTCGGTTATTTGAAGTTTTCAAACCCTGGTGGTTGGTCTACGTACACCTCCTCTTGAATATATCCATTTAAACTTTTTCAAATGGATGTTAAAAGTGCATTTTTAAATGGATATATTCAAGAGGAGGTGTATGTAGCAGCCTAATGGCCTCAAGTCTGGCTACAGGAGCGTAGGTCTCATCATAATCGATGCCCTCCTCCTGGTTGTAGCCTTTGGCCACTAGGCGAGCGTTATTTCTTATTATTAAGCCAAATTCATCTAGCTTATTATGGAAGACCCATCTTGTGCCAATAACATGATGATGTTTTAGTTTGGGGGCCAAGTCCCACACATTGTTTCGCTTGAATTGGTTTAGCTCTTCTTGCATAGCTATACCTAGTGTACATCCTCGATGGTCTTTGGCTCTAATTGAGATACAAATGCAACAAAATTACAAAAGTTTTGTAAAGAGCTATGAGTTACCACCCCCGTAGATATATCACCTAGCACCTTATCGAGTGGATGATCCTTTTTAGTTTTCCATACGATAGGCATTTCCTGAAGTTTCTCTTCTACTGTTTGCTCTGCTTCTTGTTGGATTCCGTCCATGTCCTGGTATGTCACTTCTTCAAGTGTACCTGGAATATCATCAGAAAAGACCTTTCTCTTCTCTTTTGGAGAAGATTCGTCAAAATGAACATGAATAGACTCTTCTACTTGCATGGTATATTTATTAAACACACGGAATACCTTGCTATGTAATGAATACCCTAAGAATATGCCCTTATCAGCTTTCGAGTAAAACTTTCCTAAAATTCTTTTTCCATTATTCAAAATAAAATATTTGCATTCGAAAGCATGAAGATGAGGAATATTTGGTTTTCGACCTTTAAAAATTTCATAAGGTGACTTTGAAGAAATAGGCCTAAGTAGTATTCTATTTATTACATAACATGCTGTGTGAACTGCATCAGCCTAGAAATACTTTGGACCTTGCTTTCATTTAGCATAGTTCTCGCGAGTTCCTCTAGAACTCTATTTTTCCTCTCAACAACTCCATTTTGTTGAGGGGTACGAGGAGCTGAGAACTAATGCATAATACCATGTTTATTACATAACTTATTAAATTTATGATTTTCGAATTCTCCGCCATGGTCGGATCGAATGTAAATAATATTTAGGTTAGACTGGTTTTGGATTTGCTTGGTTGGACATTTAAAAGATTTATAAGCATCACTCTTTGATGGTAAAAATAAAGTCCAAGTGAATCTAGAAAAGTCATCGACAATAACTAAGGCGTAATAGCTCCAACCAAAACTCATAATTTGTGATGGTCCAAACAAGTCCATATGGAGAAGCTCCAATGGTCGAGTAGTGGATATCACATTCTTTTTATTAAATGAATTCCTGACTTGTTTACATTTCTGACACATGTCACAGGAATCTTGAGTTTTAAAATCGAGTTTTGGAAGACCAATTACTAAATTATTTTTCGATAATTTTTCTAAATGCTTCACATGTATGTGAGCGACGCCAGATGTTATCTTCTTTTGAAACTAGACATTTTGAGAAAAGAGAAGTGACATCCTCCAGATTAACCATATAAATATTATTTACTCGATACCCGATAAACTTAATGTTATTAGATAATACATCACAAATGATACAATAGTCAGAATCAAAAGATACAATATTACCTTTGTCGCATAATTGGCTTATGCTCAACAAATTATGTTCCAAACCTTCTACGTATAGAACGTTCTCGATTATTGTATGGGTTGAGTTGCCAATCTTCCCGGTGTCCAAGATTCTTCCTTTGTTATTGTCTCCATAGGTGACGAATCCCTTCTCTTTCAATGACAAGTATAGGAATTTCAACTTGTCCCTAGTCATATGTATCGAACAGCCGCTATCAAGATACCAATTTTGTCCGTATGTTCAAAGACATACGTACAATATAGATCTCCTGCTAGACTCAGGTACCCAAATTATGTTGGGTCCTTTCTTGTTAGTGACTAGGGAGTTATCTCCCTTTCTTACCCAAGCGTAAACACCACTAGGTATCCCATATCTCCTGATGTAACAGGAATGAGATGTACGACCATATGTGTCACAGTAATGGCATATAGGGATTCTGTTTTTCTTATTTGAATTTTTATATTGGCGTGTTAGAGGTCTCCTATGTGGTCTCTTTTTATGGGATGGGGGAACATACCCAAATCCAGTATGGTCACCAACGTTCCTTGTTTTGCTAAGCATAGTGTCTAATTGGTTTTTACTATTTGTGAGTTTTGCGAGTTTTTCATTCAGTTTAAAATTTTCGTTTTTCAAGTCCTCGCAAGACTCACAAGTAGTATTTTCACATAAGTTATTTTTTGAGCAATCACATGAAGCACAGGAAAAAATTAGATCTAGTGTTTCTCTTTCCAGTTTTAATTCATCTAATTCTTTTTGCATTTGAATTATTTTTTGTTGGTTTAGCAAAATTATTATTTTTCTCTCGTTACTGAATTTTGCTAATTTTTTAAGTTCTTCTTGCATCTCAACATAAGCACTATATAATATTTCATATGAGGGAGAATCAGAAGAAGAGGATGATGTGTCAGAGTATACCTCATCTGAAGTCTCCTTGCTACCTGATCCGTAAGCCTGTTATCGCCATTAAGCATAGCTTCGCAGTCTCCTCTTCATCCGAGGTACTTGATGTTGTTTCTTCCTCTAGTACATCCCAGACGATGTATGCTTTCTTTGACTTGAAGCCCCAGGGAGTGCTCTTCTCTGAATCAACTCTTTTTAAGTAAGTGGGGCACTGATACTTCACGTGTCCTGGCTTACCACATTCATGGCAAGTAAGCGTTCCTTTGTCTTGCCTTTCTTTATTGATTCATGCGCTTCTTTCCTTTGGAATCGTCTAAGTCCTCCTTTCTTTTTCAATAAATTTCCAAATTTTTGTACAAGGAGATTTAGCGTTTCCTCGTCAATATCTAAATTGGAGTCGTCATTATCTATCTCTTCGATGGGTTGTGTTGTTGGAAATTTGAGATATATTCCCTTATTTTTACGATCAGACTCCTCATGCATAGTCAGACGCCCAAGCTCCATCTCGTGCTCTTGAAGCTTTCCAAAAAGTGTTGCCAAAGGCATGGAGTCTAGATCCTTGGACTCCATGATTGCCGTTACTTTAGGTTGCCATCTCCTGTCAAGACAATGTAAGACTTTATTAGTGAGCTCTCCTTTGGTGAACATCTTATCTAAAACAATAAAATGGTTAATAATGTGAGTGAATCGCTTTTTCATATCGCCGATTGATTCACTTGGTAGCATACGAAATAATTCGTATTCGTGAGTTAGTGCGTGTAGTCGAGCGCTCTTGATCTCGCTAGTGCCTTTGTGAGTCACTTGTAAATTGTCCCACATTTCCTTGGCACTTTGACATTGAGACACTCGAAAGAATTCATCATAGGATAGGGCCGAGGTAATGATATTTTTGGCGCGAAGGTTGAACTGGACCTTCTTGCGCTCCTCATCAGTCCATAATATTTTTGGCTTTTCTTTCGGTTTGCCATCCAGTAAGTGAAATGGGACAAAACGACCACTGATTACGGATTCCGAAATATCCAAATCAATAGCTTCAATGAATATTTTCATTCGGACTTTCCATTAGGGGTAACCCTCGCCACTGAATACGGGAGGGCGGTTAATGTATGCGCCATCACCGTCATAGGGGTTGGTGGAACCCATTTTAATTCCCTTCGGATCACGAGGATGCGGTTTAGCTAGCACGTCGTACTAGCTCTGATACCACTTGTTAGGTATCGGTGGCCTAGGAATACCTAGAAGGGGGGGAGGGGGTTGAATAGGTGTAGCGGTTATCAATCGCTGCTTCTTGAACCAAAACCCAATTGTTGGAAATAGCCCAGTTAATCGATTAACATCAAGGTTTAATCGATTAACAATTGCACATAACAGAATAATCATAAAGGCAATTTGCATAGTAATTAAAACAGAATTAAACATATATAATACATATATTTTTACGCACAATTATTAAGCATATGGCAGTAAACAAATATCCAGAATTTCAATTACAAATTGAATTTATAACAGCAAGAAACTTAAAGAAGATAAAGAGAGAAAGAACAGTGCACAAAGGATTTTTATCCTGGTTCGTTTGCGGTCCATTGCAAACTACATCCAGGCCTCCCCTTCTTGTTCAGGAAGATTTTCTTTCTTCACAATATTGAAATATGGATACAAACACCAATTCAATTAAAAGCACATAGGACACTCATTTCTTGAAATCTAAGACCTCTAAATCCTTGGTTTGACTCTACCCTTTGCCTAAGAAAACCTTTCTCGCAAAACATCCCCATCCAAGATTCTTGTCCTCAAATCAAGACCTCCTTGCCTTGGTGAAGAACCTCAATCTCTATGGTGGTCTCACACCAAGAGACAAATCAATAATACACAAAAACACGTTAAACAACAAGGTATACTTAAGCACAATAATGCTTGGAATATAACATGAAAAAGACTCAAAGATTAACCCTTTTACTAACCACTTAAGCCATCAAGATTCAAATGAGTTAATCAAATATAGTATACAGATAATTTCTCTCTAACAATATCTAATGCATGAGCATGTGAGCAAGATAAGAATGAATACAGAATTATGCAAAAACAGTAAGCATATGATAACAATCAAAACAACATAATTTCTCTCTTCTCACGCATGCAATCTCTCTTGCAAAAAATACAGTAATACAAGTATGCAAAATGCTCTCTAAATAGCCCTATACAATATAATGCAATGCTATGGTTCTCTAAACGTTGCCACTTATTTATAGCATAGAGAATAGGCGGTTACATTCGTTGCAAAAAAGTTTAAACAGTTAAACAGTTAAAAGAGATTTCAGTTATAACAAATAACAGATTAGCTAATCGATTAAGACTCTTCATTAATCGATTAACGAAGCAACAGAATGACACAAAATATAATTCAAACAGAAAACACACATTTAATAGAAAAGCAGTTGCGTTAATCGATTAAGTTACCACGTTAATCGATTAACTGGAACATTTATGCATATGTTTCAAAAGGTAAACTTCTCCTATGTTATGCACAATATATATACATGTTCTACTAAGTATATTATGCCTAATATGCACATATAACATGTACGATAGATGCTTGAACATACAATTAACTAGATGATATGTCTCATGAATATGATATGACAATTAAGATGGCTTAAGAGACTAGCACCTAGGGTCACGTGACCTATACTCACTTACTACGGCACACATCCCAGACTACTTAGATTATAGACTCAATTTACACTCTAGTCTAGATATGACCAAATGAGCATATGGCCTGTTGATTGTTGAGCCATCTTCAAGCTTTGTTAGAACATTGTCTTCATCTTCAAAAGACATGCTAGTGTTATCCTTGACACTTTGCACTTTAATTTTGTTGTCGTAAAATATAAGGGAGAAGAGATCCTTCAAACTCAAAGTTCCCCACATTACCATATTTTCGAGTAAATATGGTTCGTCCATGGAAGTGCTCTTTGAAGACTTTGTGTTGTTCATCGTTTGCGAGAATTCTTGCTAAATCCATAGGGTTAGACTCCAAATGTGAAGTCCCTTGCTTCTTTTGAGTCACGTTAGTGCGTTGCTTCTTTGTTCTTGAAGAAGATGCCATGGATTGGGGTTTTGAAGGTTTTAGGTTTTTGGGTATGGGATATTTGGGTTTTTTGATTTGGTCCACTAATCATGAAAATGATGGTATAGAAGTGTTTAGAATTAAAAATGTGATAGGAATGGACACAAAAATCACTCAAAACGGATGAAAATGAAGTTTTTAGAGATTTGGAGAGGTTTTTGTGAGTGAGAGAGAAGGAGGAAGAAGATGAGTGTGAAAAAAATGCAGAAAATCAATATATACATGCGCAGAGTAATCGGTTACTCACTTTGAGTTGTCAGTTACTTAGTTTTAAAAATTTGAAAATTTGAAATAGCAGCTTTGAGTAATAGATTACTCAATTTGAGTAATCGATTACTGAAACTCCCTGTTCAATCCTGTAATTGGTTACTCTCCAGTGTAATCGATTACTGACCCAAATGTTTTTTAATGTTAGACATACTGATGCTATGAAAATGATTTTTGACCCAAAATTTAAAAGTTCTAAACATAAGTGAACATATTTAAGTACAAGTAGGAATACGATTAACATAATGAAACATACATATAATCATGTTAAGATAGGTAAGCTTCATCAAGAATGTCTAATTCACGTCTAATTTTATTAAAAGGTTCTTTAGCCAATGGTTTAGTGAAAATATATGCTAGTCGGTTATGAGTAACAACGAATTCTATAGTCACATCTTTCTTTTGGACATGGTCCCTAAGGAAGTGATGCCTTATATCTATGTGTTTGGTTCTACAATGCATAACTGGATTCTTTGTGAGGTTTATAGCACTAGTATTGCCACATTTTAGAGGAGTACAACCTAATTCTAAGCCATAATCTCATAATTGTTGTTTAAGCCACAACACTTGGGTACAACAACTACCTGCCGCTATATATTCAGCTTCAGCAGTGCTTAGGACAACACATGCTTGTTTCTTGCAAAACCAAGAGACTAAAGCATTTCCTAAAATATGACAAGTGCCACTTGTACTTTTCCTCTCAGTTTTGCATCCAGCAAAATCTGAATCTGAATAACCAACCAAATCACATATACTTCCTTTTGGATACCACAATCCAACTTTAGTTGTGCCTTTAATATATTTCATGATTCTCTTAACAACAACTAAGTGTGATTCTTTTAGTTTAGATTGATAGCATGCACAAAGACATACACTAAACATGATATCATGTCTACTGAAAGTTAAATATAAAACAGATCCAATCATACCTCGATACTTTGATATTTCAATACATTTTCTAGCTTCATCTATATCAATGTAAGTATTAGATCCCATAGGAGTAGCTATTGGTTTGCAGTCATCCATATCAAATCTTTTCAACAAATCTCTGCAATACTTGGATTGACTAACAAAATTCCATTATCAAGTTGTTTGATTTGTAATCCAAGGAAGTAATTCAACTTCCCCATCATGGGCATTTCAAACTCGCCTAGCATCATTTTTCCAAAATCACTACACAAAACCTCATTAGTAGAACAAAAAATAATACCATCTACATAAATTTGAACAAGAAGAGTATGGTACCATCTACATATATAATACCATCTACTCGCCAAACCTCATTTTTCCATTGTTCATCCTCGATTGCATCATCAATCTTGGAGGGTTCTATTTGAGAGACGAAGGCCATGTTAAGACATGCGCCTTCTAGCATTAAGCGAATAGTAATACCCTTGCTAATATCACCAATGATGTTGTCAATAGGATGATCTCGATGAGTTCTCCATTCTTTTGGTAAATCAGAGTGAATATGCTCTTCTTGAGAGGATAAATTATCATCCATTTTCAAATGCTCAGATTTAGTTGTAGAATCAATAATAGACTTTTCATTAGAAGGGGAACTTGGCAAGTCCTCTTAATCAAGAGTTAACCCATCATTTATTACAAGATTGGTTTCATCAAAATATGCATGAACAAATTCTTCCATGGCTAGAGTTCTTTTATTAAGAATTATATAAGCTTTACTCGTAAGAAAGTACCATAGAAGATACCTTCATCAACTTTTGCATCAAACTTGCCTAAGTTATCTTTACCATTATTTAAAAAAAAGCATTTACAACCAAATACATGCAAATGAGAAATGTTTGATTTTCTACCTTTAAAGAGTTCATAGGGGGTTTTCTTAAGAATTGGTCTTATATGCAGTACTTACTACAACAGCCCTACAATATTTTGGGAGGTTAGTTTCATTCAACATTGTACGAGCCAGTTCTTTTAAAGACTGATTCTTTCTCTCTACAACACCATTTTGTTGTGGTGTTCTAGGAGTAGGAAAATTGTGATTGATGCCAAGATCATCACATAATTCTTGAAACGAAGAGTTTTGAAATTCACCCCCATGATCACTTCTTATAGCAGCGATTTTTAGTGATTTTTCATTTTGAACTCTTTTAGCATAAATGCTAAAGGCTTTGAATGCCTAATTCTTATGAACTAAGAAAAGACTCTTAAGTATATATCGAAAAATCGTCTACTATAACAAGAGCATAGTAGTTACCACCATAACTTTTTGTCCTTGAGGGGCCAAACAAACCCATGTGTAGTAACTGCAATGGTCTATCAGAAGAAACCATGTGCTTAGGTTTAAAAGAAGTCTTTGTTTGTTTACCCATATCACAAGCACTACATAGTTTGTCTTTAACAAACTTCATTTTGAGTATACCAAGAACTAAATCTTTCTTTATGAGTTTATTCAAATGGTCCATATGAATATGAGCAATTCTACTTTGCCAAAGCCATGCATCATGATTATCATTAGCAACTAAACATATTGTTGGTAAAGAGGAGTGTTTATCAATCATATATATATTATTTATCCTCTTACCAATTAGTTTAGAGTTTTGAGAATTCTTACTTTCAATGAGGCACTTATCCGTGTGGAATACCACATGAAAGCCTTTGTCACATAATTGACTTATGCTTAGTAGGTTGTGCTTGAGTCCTTCAACATGCAATACACCATCTATAGTTGTTGAGGATGGCTTGCCAATTCTACCAACTCCAAGTATTTTTCCTTTGTTGTTATCACCATATGTGACATAGCCTTTGTGCCTCGAAGAAATGACAAAGAACTTATTTCTATTGCCCATCATGTGCTTTGAGCAGCCGCTATCCAAGTACCATAAGTTGGAGGCGGCTCTTAATTCTTTGGGTCCTACATGGTTAGTACATTTCTCAACCCATCTGTAATGTCTTAGGGGTACACCATATTTTCTAATTATACAAGTATTTGGTGTATGCCCATGGTTTTTACAATATGTACATGTGGGATGATGGTTATGTATCCGATATTTATTACTATGTTGAAATGTATGGATACGTTGTTTATGAAAAATTATCTTTGTTGAGACACTTTGTTTCTTAGAAACATGGCTTTTTGAATAGCCAAGACCTCTTTGTTCTGTTGAGTGTCTTTGATCATTAATGATCTTTTCCAGACTTTTACTACTCTTATTCAGCTTATTAAGTTCAATACTTAATGTTGAAACTTTATTTTCAAGAGCAATGCAGTTTTGACATGAAGATGATGAGGGTTTTTTTCTAAATATATTTAACTCAGTTTTTTGTTTTAGAAACATTTTTGTGAGTTTGACATATTCATCATGCAAGTCATTAAATTTAGTTTGTAATTTAGAAGAATATGGTTTAGTGTCGTTTACCTCGTCATCATTAGAATGATGAGATGCCATTAAGGAGATATATGCTTGTTCTTCATTTTCTTGTTCAGAGGCGGAACTTGTATCATTGTTTTCTCAAGCAATATAGGCTCTCCGTGCAGTCCTCATTTCATTCTTCCCTTTGAAAGAATTCTTTTTCAGGTTTGGACCGTCCATCTTCATATGACCAGTTTTTGATAAACTTTTCTTTTCAGAAATGACTGTTACCTTCGGTTGCAACGTTCTGGTGAGTGATCTTAGAACCTTCTAGTTCAAGTCACTATTTGATAGTACCTTACCAAGTGCAATAAGGTGATTTGTGAGGTGAGTAATTCTCTTTTGAAGATCGAGAATTTTCTTCTCAGGTTTCATACGAAACATTTCATATTCTTAGGAAAGAGCGTTGAGTCTCGACCTCTTTACTTCCTCAGTTCCTTCATGTGTAGTCTCTAGAGTATCTCACATTTCTTTGCCAGATTTGCAGTTTGATACTCTAAAGAAATCGTCAATGCCAAGTGCTAAAGTGAGGATGTTCTTTGCTTTGAGATCATATTGCACCTTCTTTTAACTTCATCATTCCATGAAGATTTGGGTTTTACTTCCCTTAGTTTTGCGAAAATATATGTAAAGTAGAATAAGTGATCCGCGACACTTATTCAACCCGTCCTTCTTGGTGTATTCTGACCTGTTGATACCCAACACAGGAGATAATGGACATAACACCACCTTTTGGTTTTGGTGAACAAAGGTGTATTTGTTTGAGAATCCATCATGAATGGTTCTATTGTCCATTTTCCCTAGACTACCCAAACAAATATGACTGACCTCGATTTGAACCACATCACAAAGAACTACATCTTTGTTTTTCCCTATTGAAAAGGGAACCTCCACTTGCTGGTTCACAATTATCTCTCCAATCTCACTTAACCATTATAGTTGGTAAGGAGTGGGATGTGGTCTAGTCGCAAGGTTTATTTTTGAAACTAACCTTGAACTAACCATGTTGGTAATGCCACCATCAATAATTAATAGGCAGACCCTTCCTTGGACCAAACACCTAGAATGGAAAATGTTGGTCCTTTGGTTGGCCTCCTCGATCATGAGTTGGCTTTCAAGCTAAAAATAGCTCTAATGACCACTTGATGACAACCTCTTGGATTGCCTTCGTTGTAGGATCGTTTTTAGCTTGAAAGGTTTGAGCTTTTCAATTTATAATTTGGTTTTGATGAATTCTTAGGAAATTAGGTTTGATTTAGGCTCAGATTGTATGGCTATGTGTGTATTAGGGTTGTATGTGGTTGGGAAGGTAGGTATGGACTCAGTTGAAATTGGGATTTGTTGAGTTTGGTTGCGAATGATGCTTTAGGCTAGGGGTGTAGTATTTGGTAGGGAAGTGTCTTAGCTTGTTGACAGAATGTAGGATTTGATGAGTATGGTGAAAAAGGTCTCGACTTGTATTATTTAGGGTAGGTATCAGGGCTGTTATGGGTGACGGGATGTGTATAGGGTTAGGTCAAGGTTGGGTATGTGATTGAGGCTTGATGATCTCGGTTAGGTATGAGTTTTAGCGTTGGTGTTCTCGGTTGGAAGTGTATGGAAGTTTTTTGGGTAGGTTGTTGTTGAAGAAGATAGAATAGATGGGGAAGGGGGAAGCGCCACAAGCAATGGATGTTTGATAAGCTAGGGTAGTCCTCCACAAGCAAGGATGCTTGATAAGAACAGGGGCTGGCCATAGCCAAGATAGGTTTAGGAAAACAATTCTCTACTAAAACACAAATAAGATTTTTATCCAAGTTAAACTTACTTCTTAATGATCAATGCATTACATAAATAGGCAAAGGCTGCCATGCTGAATAAAATAAATTTGACTAAGTCCTAATTAAAATAAAATCCTAATTAACCTTGAATAAACAAAATAAAATAAAATCCTAACTAAGTCACTTAATTGAATTCGGTTGGGAATTGGCAGATTTGACTTGGTCTTGTGCTTGGCTGAAATATTTGATTAAAAAGATTGCAACTTGAAAACCTTGAATGATTCCGATCTTCTTGGCCTAATTCTTTAAATATATGAGTTGTTGTTGAGGGCCTTAACTTCTTGGCCGAATTCCTTAAAGATAGGAATTGTTGATGGCCTTAATTCACACGCCCCTGACTAAAGATAAAGGAATTTGAATCTCCTTGAAGGTTTCTAGTTTGGTCGAAGTTTTTGAGGAAGACTTGATCAACCTTGTTTTATCTTGATGAATTAACCATGTTAATTTGAACTCCAATCTGATTTGTGGCTGGCCGAATTTGTGATGATTAAATCACTTAATCTTCACATTATCTCTAAGCAAAATAGAAACAAACTTCCATAAAGCAATCTGGTTGATCTCCCTTGATAATAGCCATCCCCTCTGGCTTCTTGCATCCTTCCTATTTCATGCCATCTTGTCTTAATCCATGCCATGACTTGTAAAACTTGGCCTTGTCTTGTGCCTTAGCCTTCTCTTTACGTGATCACCATTATAACTTAGGCTAGATTAAATAATTGGTCACTACAACAAAATACCAAACAAAAAGTTCACCATATCACTTGGTACACATTCACTCAACTTTCTAACAAAAAAATGCATAGAGAGTACACCTTACCTATACACACTCCAACAAATAGAAAGTGTGAGAGAGAGAGAAAGAAAATGAGAAATTGGAAAGAAATGAAAGAAACTCACGGAACCTTCCCCTCCTCCAACAAGTCACATTGATGTTTGGTAGAAAGGGGCGTGGACATTTTTTCTTCCCGAATGAATTGAAAAGGGTTTATAGAATTATGCTGTTGAAATAATAATAATAATAAAATAATAACAACATTTTTTTTAATCAATTAATAAAGGTCTTCAATAATTTATATTGGTCATTAGATTATCTAGGTTAATAAAATACTAAAAATATCCCAGAATTTAAAAGAATGAGTTTAAAATTGGCACCAATAGTAAATGTTATATGGAAATTATATTAAAAATCTCTCCTAAATATTTTAAAAATACTTGAATAGACTTAAAACATTAAAATCGAATCAGATATTTACTCAATATTTTTAAGATACATTATGCTAATAATTGTTATTATGGCACTATACCAAAACTTTCTTAAGCATACCAAGAGAAGTAGACATAAGAACATGGTTTTGCCAATATGTTTATATCCTTGTTTATATTAGAGAATAGATTCTGAATTTTATGATTTTTCATTAAAAATATTTTTTTTGAATTTAATTTTAACCCTGATTTTTAATTTGGGAATTTTAAATTGATTATTTATGTTGCATCTTAGGCCATCTCCAACGGCAAAAACATATTTGTCCTTAACTCCTTGCAGACATCCTTGCTAAATTGAAGCCATGAGAGTCTTGAAAACATCTTTGTAATTACAGCTCGATTACACAATTGGAGAACTGTCCGTAAACTACATATGCTCCATTTTAAGGACAAAGCTGTTGGAATGAAAATGAATAGAGTTATTTAATTTATTGGAAAATGTCTATAATTATAAAATAAATCGTTTAAGGACAATAATAGGGTTGCAGTGATGTGGATTCTCTTAATGGTGTTGAATTCACTACTTGCTGCACATGTATGGCAGAATTTGTAACATCCCAAATTTTAGCTCTCTACTTATATATAAGTGCATATATATATATAAGTATATATTATTTTCTTAAATAATAGTGAGTTGTGTAAATTTTTTTGTCCTTTATAAAAAATTACTTGAGTAAGAAGTCAACTTAATTGAGTTATAGATTAGTAGTGAGATGAAATAGCCATAAGTGTAAATAATGGAATTTCATTAGGAAAATTAATTGTTTAGTTTTTAAAATATATTAGAGTCATATGATGAGTTTTGAATGGAAAATAAGTTAGTTTGAAGCTTACTTGAAAGTTTCACACATATTGGAATTTACCCGTAAGTCTATCATCCTAGAACCTCGTCAGAAATGACCTGAAGGATCCTATTACTATACGTTAATACTATGATTTTAACATTGAGTTTTTAAAGAATTATAGAGTCATTATTCAAGTTATGGGTTTTAAAAATATAACTAAGAAAATTTCTTGAAAATCGTCAATGATCATGTTGACAGCTTTGCCTGGGAGTATTGAAAGCTTTTTTATCAATCCTTCAAAGGTATAGACTATCATCTATACAATTTTTAACATTATCCTAAGGTATCTTTGAATTTAAGAAACTCATCTATATTTCACATAAATTATCGACCATGCATATTAGGTAACTTACATACAAAGTCAACCCTAATTACATCATTAAGAGCAATTGCCCTTATTTAATTCGGTTTGGACTGGTCATAACTCAAAAACACAAGTCAACACACTTACATTTCTTCCTCCTTTTCTCTCCATGGTCATGAGCTCTCAAGGGAGAGTGAGGCTGCTTTCTCTTCAAGTTTCCTACGTGCAAAAAATTTTCTAGCCTAATTACGGTATGAGGAATCTATTTCCAAGCTCAAATAATGTAAGTTTGTTCATTTTAATTGTCTAAGTTCTATTTCAAAACTGCAACATCTAAGGTGGTGTGGTCTAGCTTGTTAGTGTTGTTGCAAGAGCTTGTTTCCTTCAAATTCAGTGGTTGTTGAATCCCTAGCTTCGATTTTGAGTTTGCATGTTGGTGATCTTCTATTTGAAGGGATAGGTTTTCATTTGGGTGATCATAGACCCATGAAACCATTTATGATGTTATAATCCTATAATGATCTCTAAGTGAATTATCTATGTGTTTTCTTGAGTTATCTTTTGCCAAATAAATGAAGTGAGGACTCTGGTTCTTTAATTGAAAACCCTTGGCTAAACCCTCTTTATGTGATGGATTTAATTCAAGTTTAATATCAATTATGGGTGACAAGGAACAACCCTTTGTCTTGTGCTTCAAGTAAGCCAAATCTACAACCTAGGTTTTACTATCATGTGTTGTCTCTTTAGGACTAGATTTCCATTGCATGCATGTGCCATTCCTTTTGTTTTATGAGTTAGGGTTCTGTTTTTTGCTGAATTGATTCCATGAACTCAGCCCGGAAATTCTTGTGGTTCCATCAAACTCCAACTTGTGGTTTATGTGGTAGTTTGGGTTGTAAGTCATCAAATTGAGTGAGGGTGGTGCCTATGACCTTAATTCTTGAATTTCATGTTAATATTTTTTTTACGAATTAAACCCCTATTTCAAAGTGTTGGTGATCAATAAGTTCAGCCTCTTTATCTTATACTCCAAGTAAACACATCTTTCTTGACATCCAAGTATGTTCTATCCTTTTCTTGCATAAATATTCTATATCATTGAGGGCATGCTTTAGAAATTAGTATCCCACACTGTGGTTACCCTTCTAATTAGCTTCATGTTGATATGAGATTTGTCAAGTTTGGAAAAGTAGGGAGTAAGTTATACCCTATTTACCAAACTAGTTTCTATTGTCTCCAAAACTGTGATTAATCATAAAGATCACTTTGAAAGTATACTTTCCAATCCTAATTTTAGAGCCTATAAGTACATATTGTTTCCCTTATAAAACCATATTTCCAAATTGATAAATTCCTCTCAAATCCATTAAGCAATTTGAGAGTTATGCTTGTTTTACCAAAAGAGATTTTGTCTTGGGCTAGTCCTTAAATAAGTTATAGTGATGTGTAAAGATGCCTTCAAACATATGTCATCCAAACCCTAAACCCAAAACCTTAAAATATCAAAGACTTTCCTTGTTCAATTAGCTTTCTAAATCGATGAAGAGTACCTATTCTCGTTTAGCCATCTAAAAGTTATGCTCTTTGCACTAAAGTAAAGTCTTGTTGCCTTATAGTTGAAAGTCATAGTTGGACATTACTTGATAATCAACCCATAACTCCTAACTTGAACAACATTGGACAAAGCTTTAATCATGTGTAAGTATCACATAATTCCTATGTATTAGACAAACATTATAAACTATTCTTTGGTGTTGTCCACCTTATGTGGACAACATATCTTTAAAATTGAAATGATTATAACTTGACTTATAATTACTCTTTTCTAATGACTCTAAAAGACATGGAAAGCCTATTCAACCTAGTATTTTGTTTTACCAAATTTTGAGGTCTCGAGTTAATTATATTGACTCTAGTGCACTTTCCAATATCATACTCTTAGGAAGAACTCAACTGTATGTCCAACATATTCTAGTCAAAATTGGATAGGTAAGGCCAATGAGATTTTATCGTGCGTGACTGAAATTCCATATATTCGAATGAGATGTTTGAATATATTCCTATGTCCAAAACCACATTAGGACAATTCTAGTTAATTTCTCATGAAGCTATAAGGTTCTTAGTTTAAAAGTTTTAAATACTATCAGGTAATCATGATATAGGTGAGACTAGATAATTTTGATTTGGATAAAAGTACAAGTATGGAGAGAAGTTCCTTCATGTATGAGCTTAGAAAATATGCCAAAAATATTTATGCATCTCTAAGCAGTTTTAGATTAATACTAATTATGTGGCTGCAAGTAACAGGGTATGGAGGCCATTTGACTCGTAAGTTACTGATTTGAGATTAAATGGATTATATTTGTTATATGACTTTATGTTGGATATGTGATCTTGTTTGGATAGATATGATAATTTTTTTGTCCTGAGAATTGAAATGACGAGTATGATTGATATTATTATGATGTAATGATTATTAGATGTTTTCACTACAACATTTTTGGCGTACGACAACAGCTAAAAATCGTTGCCAAATGTAAAAAAACCGTTCTCGTTGTTATAGGCAACAGTTTTGTAACTGTGGTAGTCTAAGGCGTTGCCTTTTATTTTGACCACGGTTTTTTGACTTTTGCCAACACTATTTTAAAACCGTTGTCTTTGGTCATTTAAATAGACAACGGTTTTCTTTCATTATTAGCGCCAACGATAAAAAACCGTTGCCCATAAGAAAATGTCAAAACCGTTGCCATTGATTATTTAATACGGCTTTAAAATAGTAGCTGTTGTCTATATAGGCAACAATTGAAAACCGTTGCCTTTAGTAATTTAAAATAGGCAACAATTTTCCATCATCATTAATACCAAGGATTAAAAACCGTTGCCGTAGCTGTTGTCTATTTTGTCATTGTATTACACTAAGTTCTTGTATCACACATTTTTTATGTCAAACATCACACTCAACTTAAATATTGCCAATATGATAAAATTACTTAACAAAATATAAATTACAGAATCATACAATATATCTATTTGTTAAAGATAATACAAAAGACATACACTTAGTTGACAGAACTATTTCTGAGTGAATATTATAATAATGTAATATAAAGCATATTGCTTTGAAATGCCAAGTGAAGTCATGATTAAACAGCTGAATGATAAATTACAAGATAATACAAGGATGCCATCAAATCTAACAATACACTAAATCAATAGATTCTCTTCTAACTTAATGAAATGTACTTACTGCAATATAATTTCCTCATCCATGATTATACTTGACACAACATATGTTTGCTTTCATGTCTATATTTCCAACACTATTCTCTTGACTTGTGCACCAAATTTTGACCTGCTCAAAGAAAAGTCAGTTTACAATTAGTTTAATTATTCTTAATCATATAATTGATTGATCAAAACAACATTGACATAATTTTACCATTTGAGAGCTTAAGTGAATAACAACATATAGCTGAGACAGAAAAACAAACACACAATCTCTATTGTCTTATGGAAACACACCATCTCTATTGTCTTCCTGAACCTCATTGCTCCAACTTTTTACAATTTTAGGATTCGTCTATAGAGAGAGACACATAATAAGCAAGAAACACTTATGGAGTAAGCAAATATGTATAATTACAAATTGAAAATAGTAGTACCTGAAGTATATGAATGCCACTAAGGCACTAACTATGGCAACATTTGCAACAACTGGATTCTTATCTACAATAGCTTGTTTCAAATATCTCAATTTTGGTAAGGAGAGTTTCATGGATGATACGACAAAGCACTCAAATTGCATTTGCCCTTCATGAGAGAGCTAGTGACAATAATGACATATGACATATAAATCTAACAAGCTAGAACAATATATATTACCTCATCTTCATATGGGAAAATCTCCTTTATTATCAAATAGACCATGCTTCTTAATCCCATATATCTCTAGGCTGGAAAAGCTTAGTCACAGTAAAGAAAACTTATGCAGCTTCAACCTATTAGAATAAATTTACCCCAAAAAAGGATTAACAATGACTACTAACATAATTTGGCGAAACCAATCTATAAATAAGCATGGATATCTCTATACCTTTGTAAACAACAAATGAGGCACGCACAAATCCATGGCATTCCAACACATGATGCTTTTGCGCCACCATTAAGTTCACTGTTAGCTTATTTTATGATTAGAGATAATCTCATATTAGAATAAGAATAGAGCTTACAATGAATTGAACAAGTTTATAAGCAACAAAGTAAGATAAGATAGTAAACTAAAACTTCGGCATTTAATCAAACAGGTTATGGTCAACAACTAAGCATTGAGACAATAGAAAACAACAGATTGAAAGGTACTAAGAACACACATGATGAGACTGAATACCAAATGAATAGAAGAAATTTAGATAAAAATAGAATCATTGATTTTGATAAGAGCATTATACGGTTTTCATGTTTTCATTTAGGGTTTAGAAGTTAGTCGGTTACCTCTGTGTGAAGAGAAGAGGAAATGAAAGTAGAATACCAAACGTTTCAACACTTTAAATTGTAAGCAAAAATGTCCAACTTGACTTTCTTCACACAAAAATGAGAGGGTGGAAGAAAATAAAAGGGAGAAAGTAGCGTAACCTTTTCACGGGGCCACAGTAGGATAGGTGGTTCCCGCCTCTTTCCTCCATCGCCATGAACAGAAGAAGCTTCGGTTAGAAAAACAACCATAACTTCTCCCATGGTGAAATCGCCATCGCCGAAGAGAAGTGAGGATTTATCTAGGGATTTCAATCCCTTCATACGCTTTGCGGTGGGAACTCCTGTTTTAATTTTTTTCCTTTGCCTTTTGTTTACTAGATTACCATATCTCTTTTTGTTAAGTTAAAAATTGAAGTATTATTACCTGGTAAATTGCTTTAGTATATTATCTATTTGTATTAGAGAACGGTTTTTGTAAATGAACAATATGCAATGGTTCCAAAATTGTGGCTTACATTACAATGAATAAGCACTTATTCTAAAAATATGATCTTATCGTTTAATACGCCACAGTTATACTAATAATATCAAAAACTGTTGTCCAATATAATAAAAATGCAACAGTTTCAAAATCGTTGTCCTAAAGTACAATAGGCCACGGTTTTGTGACAATTACAACAACAATATCAAAAACCATTGTCCAATATAACAAATAGACAACGGTTTTAAAATTGTGGCCTATTGTAGTTTTAGACAACGGTTTTAAAAACGTTGAAGGTGGAGGCGTTGCCATATGCCAAAAATGTAGTAGTGTTTCAAGTCATGTGAATTAGCTACAGGCTTGATTAAATGTTGAATCCTAATAATGAAATTATAATTGATATGACTAATTAATGAAATTATGTTGGTTCTAAATGAGTATTCCTTGAACGGGTTAATTATTGAGATTTTTGGATGATATAAACTAGTGAACGCGTGAATTTTCTGTCAGATGTTCGATTGTTAGGTTAATATTGAATTAACTATTGTATGATGAAAGAACTGTCATTTTCCTTCTCATGACATGACATATGAGTATTCCTCATGGAATGAAGTTTGAAAAGACTATGTTCTTTAGAAGAATGGAACGAGGGAAAGGGAAACTATTTTACTAAGTTTTCCCAGCTAAGCTCTTTAAAAAAGTTCAAGATAGTATTTTAAAAGAAAGATGGTAAAACATTGTTTCAGAAAAACGTGTCAACATGTGGTTTTAAACAAAAGCTTGATTTCCGAAGTCAAAATAAAGTGATTTGAGAGACAACATTTCTAAAGTTGTTTTTACAAAGTGTTAAGTTAGTATAATTTGTCTTGACTTACTATAAAATGATTTTTCTTATCAAAACCCTATTTTACTATAGTTGTTGTGATTACACTGAAATGTTTCCCTTCGTTTTTCTTAAAGAAATTTAAGCCTTCTCTTGTTTGGATCATATGATCTATATCACAATGTTTACTATAGGTAGCATACTCTATTGGAAGATATGACACTCAAGAGATTGTGTCGAGAACCCAGAGCGGTACCATGTCTGTGTCACTTGGTTGAGAGGACACTACGAGCGAGGATTGATTATCAGGAATAGTGTAGCTCCCTTACGACATTTAAACTCCTCACGATAACGAAGGTGACTTGTGACACCCACTTGACAGTATTGTTCAGGATGATACAGTGGCTATACTTGCTGACTGATGGGTAGTTTGACATTACTAAGTGCTCGATAGTTCGCCTATGAGTTTCCAATGGTGGGAACAGTGCTATAATCATCTTGTTCGGTTCCTAACAACAACATAGGATTGATTGGACTCAACTAGTGTTGGTATCATTGTTGTTAATGATATGTTAGGGGCTCTATTAGGAGTTATTTCTCCATGCACTCATGTAGAGAGTTGATAGTTGTGTCAAGATAGACACTTTAGATATTCATATATCATGATATTGACATTCCATATTTGATTACATCCATGACATAATTATTATATAACATTTGATATGTGAATTTTATACCTTATGTGTTGTTTATATATCATATGTGGAAGTACTTACTGTCCTAACAATTTAGGGAGTATGTGATTTGATCAAAAGTGATTGTGGCATCGTCCGAAGGAAATGAAAGACAATCCTTATAACTCGGTAGTGCGTCGCTCTATTGTAGGATGTAACACCTGAGTTAGTGTATCAGATTTATCCTCGTAAAGTTGATAATCTTATATTGCTTTTCAAGGATTTGTCAAGGCAATTCCTATTGGTTTTGAAGTTCAAGTTGAACCTTATATGAAAAACATTTTTGGAAAATTTTATTTGAAAATTTTCATTATGGCTTTGCTTCTGCTATAAATCGTTTCTCCATTTTTTTATTTATTTTATTCCACTGAGTCAAGTTGTTATAAAAAGTGGTGTCATAACAGTTCTTTACTTCCGGCTTGGGTTATGGTCTTACATACCTCTATTGTGTGTAGTTATTAGTTAGAGTATGGAGTAATTAGGGATATAGATGTTGAACCAAACCTTGTGACTTGATAGTTTGTACTAAGAGTCTCCCTAATATCACTCTTAACTTTCGGTAGCAATCTATTTTTTCCCGAAGTATATTTTATAGGTTTGTTTAGTATATGTTGCAATGGCGAAAGAACCACTCACTTATGCAGGCTAGGATCGATATTCATCCTAATGGGTGGTGCACCCTAAAAGGAAGTGCTAGTTCCTAGTATTGGTTAGAATGAGACTGATTAAAGTTAGGAATGATACAAATGAGTTTATGACTTTATTCATATGTTTATGATAAGTGCCAAAAATACCTAATTTTGATACGTTTTTTATGGAACTCATGCCATGCAAACTTTAGAAAAAAAACTTAATTCAACACTTTTTAGGTAAATTTTGATATATATATATTTTGTACATCTCTTTTCCATTTCTTTATGTGAGTTTTAGGAGAAATAAAGGAGAATAAAAGGATGAAGAGAAAATTCAAGCAAAAAGGTGTCCAAGTAGGCGAAAATGATGCACACATGAAATGCTTAGGCTTGGCGTGGCAAGTTGTGTGCTTAGCCTTAAGCATGTCTCAACTAAATTGGCCAAAGTGAAAAACAATGGCGTCAACATGGACCTGCTCACTAAGCAGCTTGGCAAGGATTATGGTGAAATGTTATTTCTTGACTTCATTTGTATCATCTTTTGATTTCTATTCATTCAAGTTATTACTTTTGGTTATTTTTTATTCTTTAAGAAGTTCTTCATGCAATATTAGCTTGATCACCTAAAATGTGATTTAATGATCCAAAAAATGCTTCTTCTTAAAGTGTTGACAATTGAACTAATAATTATCATCTATTGTAAGAAACTTGTATTCAAGGCTTAACAATGTTCACGGAGCCTGAAGTAGGATGTGACAACCTGCTACGACGAGTCGCAGTTAATTATTGTTTAATCTATTATACAAGGTTTGAAAATCATCTTTTCCAAACGAGGACACTGAGCAGAAGATTAAGACATGGTATATGGAATTAACCAAAGTATGACACATAACATGCATAATGTTTTCAAAACCATTTAAGTCAAGAAATAATTCCATCATTCAAATCAAAACTTCTCCTCAAGAATTTGTAAATATTAGTTTACATTTCAATGTCATTTTATGCAACAACATAAACAAAAAACCTTTGAAAAAGTTGTTAATCATTATTTTTGCTATAATATGCTTATATGGTTATCTTCTATTAGGAAATTCCTTGTGGTTAGATATAACCTTATACTATACTACAATTGAATCTTGAAAGAGATGCAAGTATAGTAAAGTGTTATCAATAAATTTTATTTGTTGAAAACATAGTCTATTCACAAAAGTGGAAATCAATCCATGATTTGTAACTTTGTTAATAGAAACAACATACAAAAAGTGCAATTCAATCAATGAGTTGTTACTTGACGATAAAAGAGATGAATTAATAAATCTAACCACTAACATTTACTTTTTGTCATTTATTTTCCGCTACTAATATTTAGTTTCTGTCATTTACTTTCCGCTACTAACATTTAGTTTATGTCATTTACTTTCCACTACTAACTCTTTATTTTGTTTATTTACATTGAATCATTTACTTTTCCGCACCTAAAAATTTATTTATTTATTTATTGTTTTTATTCTTTATACCAACCTTTCGTAAAAAATGGTACGATTTGTCATGAGACCAACCCTTCGCAAGAAGTGGTATGGTTAACTACTAACTTTATTCTCTTATTCTGTTATTCTTTGATACCAGGCTTTCATAAGAAATAGTATGGTTAACTTAATAAAAAAAGACCGACCTTTTATGGTATGGTTAACTGGAACCCGAATCAGAATAAATAAATAAAGTTATCACTCAATAAAATATTCATCACTCTAAATTTTAACCTGCAACCCATTAAAATCTCTTTCAATTGTCTACCCTGAATTAAGTTGTGTTCTACATCCTTCACTGAAGGGAGAATGTCGGGTCAGATAGATACACGACTAGAAAGGTTGTATTGAGACAATTTTTTACCTCTCAGATATAGTATGAGGATTGTCCATTCTTATACTTGTAACTCGTTGGGAGACAACTTATTTAGAAATCACCTAGCTATAAGTAGTCCGTCTAAGATTGACTATGCTTAGGGGTATCAAAGGATCCAAATGAACTTTTGCATTTGTGCCTATGTGATACATAGTAAATGTAAGAGGAAATGTTTGACATAATGCCGAACAACAATAATATTACAGTTTTAGAATTTCCTCATTATAGAAATTGGAGTTCTAGATGGGTGTTTAGTCGTATATAGTCTCATGAAAGCTTCAGTATGACATCTGAGACATGCTTGAAATGCCAAGTTGCAATTCAGGGAAGAACCTATATGGTGGACCTAATTAGCCAACGTTTATGAGAATAGGATGTTATATTAGGAATGGATTGGATGTTAAACAATAGTGTGGCACAAAATTGTTATGTTAGAAGACACCCTAAACCAATTCATGCAACTGTCCTTAGCCAACCAAAAAAGTATCGATGCCTCTATAAAATATTTAGGGATCCAGGTTGGGTAGAATTCTAAGCAAGTAAGCGACCAAAATAGGGGTGCATTCCCTGCACATACCGAGCCTAACCCTAAGGAACACTGTAAAGCTATAACCACTAGAGGGGGAAAGATGTAGCATTTAATATAGGTGGTGAGGAAGAGACTAGAAGGTCTTAGTTAGATAAAACCAATGAGCCTAGTACTTCCTTAAGAGACCTTGAGCTAAATATAAAGAAAGGGTAGATGAGGGAACAAGTGAGTTGAATGATAAACTAATTAAGCATGTCCCTTATTTTCAGGTCCAAACTAAGCAATGTTGTGAGCATCAATTCAAGCGGTTTGAGGAAATATTTCGTAGATTGCAAATCAACATATCCTTTTCTGAGGCGTTAGAATAAATGCCCACTTATGCGGAGTCCATGAAGGAACTTCTCACTAAGAAGTGTTGACTTACTGAAAATGAGATAGTGGAATTAAATGCTAGTTGTAGCGCCATAATTTAGAAACATATTCCACCAAAGTCTAAAGACCCTGTTAGATTTACCTTTCCTATCACAATTGAAAATCTATCTATAGGAAAGGTCATCCTAGACTTAAGATCTAGTAACAACCTAATGCATTTATCTATGCTCCGTAGGATAGATAATCTTGAGATAAGGCCCACTTGTATGTCTCTACAACTCGTAGATCGTTTTGTGAAGTATCCTCATAGAGCTCTAGAAGATGGTTTAGTAGGAGTAGATAAATTCAACTTCCTTGTAGATTCTGTTATCCTAGATTTGATGAGGACGTGGATGTGCCTCTCATTCTTGGGAGGCCATTCAAGAAGGCTGCCAAGATCATAATTAATGTGGATAATGGGAAGTTGAAAGTGAGGATCTAGGATAAGGAACTCACTTTTGATGTCTATGAGGATATGCACCACCCCAATGATAAGGGGTATTGTTTTTCATTGGATTTAATTGATGAAGTGTGCAAAGAAGCCAATGACGAGGCATGTTTGAAAACCCCTTAGAGGAGGTCTTGGATTGTACTCCTGGTGAGTATGAGTCCTCCGCATTGTCTGATGTTGTGAAGATAGATGCTGATGAGCTAGTTTAAGTTAAGAAACTAGAACTTAAACCCTTTTTCGAACACCTCAAGTATATATTTTTAGAGGGAAAAAGATGAAAAATCGGTCAAAATAACAAGCTCTTTATCTGATAAGGAGGAAGAGAAACTAGTGCCAGTTCTCAAAGCCCATTCTGGGGCTATCGGCTAGACCCTTGTAGATTCAAAAGGGATTAGCCTGGATTATAGTATGCATAAACCCTTCAGGGAAGAGGGATATAAGCTAGTTGCTCAGCCTCAACGGAAGATGAATCCCACCTTGAAAGAGGTGGTGAGGGGTGAAGTTATGAATCTTATTAAAGTTGACATGATGTACGTTATTTCTAATGGTGCATGGGTAAGCCCCATGCAAGTTGTACTATAAAAGGGGGGATGTCGATATTGCCCAATGTACATAATGAGTTAATTCAACCCACGCGGTTATCGGTTGGAGAATGTGTATTGACTACCTAGGCTTAACAAAGCTACCCATAAGGACCACTTTCCATTGCTATTTATGGATCAAATGTAAAGAACAACTTGTTAGAGAAGCCTTCTATTGTTTTTTGGATGGTTATTCCGATTATAACCAGATCATGGTTGACTCCGCAAATTTGGGCTATTTAATGAGCTAGCCACATGTCAGCGATGTATGTTTGCCATTTTCTCTGATATTGTGGATAATTTTATAGAAGTCTTCCTTGATGGCTTCTCTGTATTTGGGATCTCCATTGATCTGTGTCCGAAAAACCTTAAGATCATACTCAAGCATTATGTTGAGACCAATTTGGTCTTAAATTGGGAAAAATGTCACTTTGTGCTCATTGAGGGGATAGTCCTGTGTCACAAAATTTCTGCTAAGGGGCTTGAGGTTGATAGCCAAAGTAGAAGTAATTGAATAGTTGCCAGTACCAACAAATGTCAAGGGAATTCATAGTTTCCTTGGTCATTTTGGGTTCTACCGGTGTTTTATCAAAGGCTTCTAAAACTTGCTAGGTCCCTAAGAAATTTACAAAATAAGGAATCTCCCTTCCACTTTGATGAGGCTTGCCTTAAAGCCTTTAAGGAGCTTAAGTGGAACCTAGTTACTGCCTCAATCATCGCTGCACCAAACTGGAAAACTGATTTTGAACTAATGTGCATTGTAAATGATTATGTGATTAGGGTTATACTTGGCCAAAGACAAGAAAAGAATTTTCATGTCATACAATATGCCAACAATGTTTTAAATCATGTGCAATGCAATTATGCAACTATTGAAAAAGAGTAGTTGGCCATAGTGTATGCACATGAAAAATTCTAAAGCTACCTTACAGGCTCTAAGGTAGTCATTTACTGGTCATGCCACTATGGAATATATGTTAACTAAGTCGAGTTCCAAGCCACGACTGATCCGTTGGGTCTTATTGTTGAAAGAGTTTGACTTGGAAATCCATGAAAGAAAAAGAAATGAATATGTGATTGTTGACCAATTCACTAATTCATAAAAGAGAGGGAAATCACTAATTCATTTCCGGATCAGAAACTATTTCATATCCGTGAAAGGCCATGGTTTGCGGACCTGGCCAATTATACGGCGGTTGGGATCATGCCCAAGCTAGAATATAAAAAAGAAATGCTTTCTTTGAGATGCCACTTATTACTTGTGGGATGATCCTCATCTTTGTACAATTGGAGCTGGCGGGATATTGTCAAGGTGCATAGGTCTGGATGAAGCTAAAAGCATAATTTGGCATTGCCACAACTTGCCCTATGGGGGCACTATAATGGGGAGAGGACAATTGCTATTGTCCTTCAATATGGTTTTTATTGGCCAAATCTCTTTAGAGATGCACATTTACATGTGTAGAGTTGTGATGTATGCCAACGTATGGGTGGCATTGGGTGGCGTAATGAGATGCAACTTAGAAATATCCTAGAGGTTGAAGTTTTTATTTGCTGGGGTATTGATTTTATGGGTCCATTTCCATCCTCCCACTTTAATTTTTATATCCTTGTGGGGGTGTATTATGTTTTGAAGTGGGTAGAAGCAATAACCACTCCTACTGATGATGGCAAAGCAATGATCAAACTTTTAATGAAAAACAGTTTTAATTGATTCAGTACACTGTGAGTCATCATCAATGATAGAGGCTCTTGCTTCTATAATTCCCAGCATGCCAACGTTCTTAACCATTATGGGGTGAAATATAAGGTGGATTCATCTTATGACCCTCAAACTAATGGGCAAGAAGAGGTATCCAACTGAGATATTACACATATCCTTGATAAAATTGTTTCCTCATCTTGAAAGAATTGGTCTCTAAAGCTAGACGATGCTCTTTGGGCATATCAGACAACTCTCAAAATACCTATAGGGTAAAGCCCATTTTAGGTCATTCACAATAAATCTAGCCATTTACTTGTAGAGTTGGCGCATAAGGCTTATTGGGAAATCATGTTCTTGAACTTTTATGACAATTTAGCTGGTGAAAAGAGAATAACTCAGATGCACTAATTAGACGAATTCAGGAAACATGCATATAATTCATCTTAGTTATATAAAGAGTGAATAAATAAATATCATGACGACAAGTTCATTAAGAGAGAGTTTCGAGTAGACCAACAAATCCTACTCTTTATCTCTAGACTAAGACTTTCCCGTGGAAAGCTTAAGTAATAGTGGTTGGGACCTTTTGAGATTAAAGAGGTTATGTACCCTAGGGCTATTGATTGTTGGACCCGACCATTCAAAAACCTTGGGTAGAGAACATCAAGCAAGTTAAAACATACTTGGGTAATGAGACCAAAAATCCCATTACTACTCACTTGAGTGAGCCGTGAGCAATCACATGTCAAACGAGTGCTTCCTAGAAGGCAACTGAACTCTTTTTTTTTTGTCTTGTGTTTGCTTCAGTTTTTGTTTACCTTGAAAATTTTAATTTGTGTGTTAGTGTGCAGGTTTAATGGTTACATTCCTGGACTGAGGACATTTCAAACTTTGTGGAGGAGGTGAACTTAGCCTATGTGGAAAGCAATAATCTGTATATTATTATTTTTCAAGTTAATTTTTGTTGATTAACATGTATGGGTTATTGTTCTAAATTTTGGCTTCTTAGAGGATTAGATTGTATGCTTGAATTGTGTTCTGCAGGATAAAATGAGTATCTAAGGAAAAATGTGACTATCAAATGTATGTTGTTTAATTTTGTTAATACAATTCTAGCCTATAATCTTATGAATATTAAAAGGATAATATGAGGTTGCCTTAATTCAGGAAGTTGTATGAGTAATTTAAGTGACGTGAGATGGGAGTATTATCTTTGAAATGAACTTCTGAAATATGTTGTGATAACTTGCATTGTTTGTTTTGTTTCAATTTCTAAACATGATCTAAGAATAGAAAAATATGAATATGAACAAGGAAATTTTGTTTAAAACTGAAGATGCAAGCGTGCATGAATGAGAAGATTGTATATGCGAGCATGCATCACATAGATTTTGATGAAGACAAAGGTTGATGAAAGATAGAGTTTGATAAAGACAAAGATCAACAACAAGGATTGTATATCAAGGACAAGCTTGAAGAGTTGAACAAATCAACAAACAACAAAGTCAACAACAAAGTTAAGACTCAAGTTCACACAAGAAAAAGCATTCAATAAGATCTCAAGGCTCAAAATTTTATATCTTTATTAGGTCTTCAGATGTTTGCTTAGAAATAGTGTAGGCTATGATGAACCCTAATGCAAGTCTCACAAGCTAAAATCAATCATAACTAAAATGAGACTTACATGCATACATGTATGATTTACAAGAACATGCATACATACATGATCATATGATTTCAAATGCCTTTAAAAAGAGTTTTTAAATCATACATCATTCAAAGTCATGCACCATACTTTTACAAATCATGTACGAGGTTCATATCATATTGAAATATCTTTTTGTAATACCAATAATCGATTAAGAGATATTTTAATCGATTAAGCATTGAATCCTTGGGAATCTGTTAATCGATTAAGTATCGGTTTAATTGATTAAGGTTTGTTACTCTTTCTGTTTTCTGGTATTTTCAAGAATCGCTAATCAATTAAGTTTAAGTGATAATAGATTAAGTACAGCTGAAAACAAAATTGTATATAAACCCAAGTTTTTCATATCGCTTCATAATAGCATACATGAATAAATTTTCGTAGAGTTAGTATAGGTACACGAAAAACAAATTTTAAATAGTTCTGAATATCATAGCTCTTTCACTTTCATATCTTTAGAGATATTTTCAAAGTGTTCTTTTTAAAAATAAGAAAAGGGTGAATCTTTAGAAATATCCTCATAGAGCTTAATTGTCAAATCATTTTGTAAAAAGAAACCTTGAATGTCACGTTTTCTGTAATTCTAATTGTGAAATTTTAGAAGGGTTCTTAGATTGTAGAAGAATGTTAATTTTTTACATTGAAGTGCACATATAACTTGAATGATTTTAGACAAGGCAACAACATATTCTCTTGGTGAGTTGTATCACCATTGAAAGAGAATTGGATAGGGAAAACCCTAGCTACGATTAGGTAAGTGTCTTCACCAGAACCAGAGGTCTTGGTTGGAGTGAAACAAGGGCCGAGGCTAGAGTCAAGAATGGTGTGAGTATCCGAGTAGGCGAGCTTAGTAGTCAAATCAAAGTGAGAGGCTCATTGGTTCCTAGAAAGGAGCTCTTGTATTGGATGTTTGTTTGTAGTAGAACTCTAATTTCCTAAGAGAGGAAAATTTCCTAAGATCATAAGGGAAGGTCTGGATGTAGTTTGCAAGTGGACCCGCAAACAAACCAGGATAAAAGTTCTATCTCATTCTTCCCAATCGTTAACTTTTTACATTTCCGTATTACATGATTTACTTAACATGACATGTATATCATTCTGAGTTAATTGCATATTCTGTTTTGTGCATTTACTGTTCTTAATCATCTAAAAATTGCATATAAGTTTAGTTGAATCTTGGAAATCTTATATATCGAAAGAAAATTGTTTTCAAGGAACGAGAACTTATTAATCGATTAAGGTGTTTAGTTAATCGATTATCTGCAGAACGAGTTAATCGATTATAGATGTGTTTAATCGATTAAACAATGTGTAATTTTGTATAATCTGTTTGTTTATCGAGCAACAATGATTGTGTACTGTATCAACTATTCACCCCCTCTAGGTGAGACCCAACAAGTGTTATCATAGCTAGAATGACCGTGCTAGCTTAACCGCTTAGATCGTTGATTCTGGGCACTTTTACCATGGGCTCGTCTAACCCTTTTAGCGACGATCGTGCATCCGTCGACCGCCCTCCGATTTTTAGTGGTGAGGGACACACCTACTGGAAAATCTGAATGAGGACATTGATATGGACGTTTGGGATGGCGCATTCGTCGACCGCCCTCCACACTTTTATACAATGAGCTTTTTAGGATTTCTCAATGCTATAGTGCCAAGGATATGTGGGACACTTTACAAGTAATCCACGAAGGCACTAGTGAGGTCAAATGATCTAGATTGAATACATTGATACATGAGTATGAGTTATTTTGCATGTTTCCACATGAGTCTATTTCTGATTTGCAAAAGCGATTTACTCACATTATTAATCATCTCTTTGCATTAGATAAATCATTTGCCGAACATGAACTATCGATTAATTTGTTGAGATGTCTTGATAGGAAATGACAACCCAAGGTGACTGCCATCATGGAGTCAAAGGATTTGGAACAAATGACACTCGCAACATTCTTTTGCAAACTTCAAGAACATAAGATAAAATTAAGACTTTTGACACTCAATGAGCAAATGGACGAGAACATCAAAGAAATCTTCTTCAAAGTGACAAAATCATATTCAAGAAGTCAAAAGGAGATATATGATGATGACGAGTCTGACTCTGATACAAGTGATGAAGCCATGTCCCTCCTCATCAACAAATTCAGAAAGTACTTCAGAAATAATGGAGGACTCAAGAAGCTTCATAAATAATATAAAAAATGTTCAATCGAAATGAGCAAGTATCCCAAAAGACAAAGCAACAAGCCATAAGAGTGGGAAAGTAGGCCACATGAGTTATACTATTAGGTATCAATGGTTAAAATACACCTAGAAGGGGGGGTTGAATAGGTGTAGCGGTTAGAATATCCGCTTTTCGAAAACAACACTTAATGCTGAATTAACCCCAGATTAATCGATTAAAGGAATAGAGATAATCGATTAACGCAATTGACTTAATCGATTAAAACAGAACAA
>NC_032014.1:25939054-25939671 GCF_001865875.1 Lupinus angustifolius
GAGAAATATATCATGAAATGCCACTCAATCCTAAAGCATAGAATTCTCTCCTTTCTAAAGTCACAAATGCAATATCAACTAGATGCAACAATTATCACGAAATATGCTCTAACTCTCTAAAAAATGCAACATACAAGTTATGACATCAGTTCTGAAAACATAGTTTATAAAGAATCAGTTCTGCAGCCCGGTTAATCGATTAAGACCTTGGTTAATCAATTAACGTTGTTTAAAAACGTAACTGATTTTGTTTTCAAAGTTTTTCAATTTCAACAGCTTTTCAAAAAGTTAGGTTAATCGATTAACTCATGCCTTAATCGATTAACAGAATATTTTCACGTGTATTTTCAAATTACAAAACTCAAATATGTTATGTACTTGATTCATACATGTTTAACACTAAGTTTATGCCTAGGATGCACATATACATGTATTTATGTGATGCTTGATTCATACATGTTTAACACTAAGTTTATGCCTAGGATGCACAGATACATGTATTTATGTGATGCATGAACATATTATAATTGACATATCTCAAAGATGAAATGATTTAATGTTTTATGCATATGAGACATGTGTTAAGGTTACCTAAGCCTTAGACTCAACCTAAACTA
>NC_032014.1:25939771-25940644 GCF_001865875.1 Lupinus angustifolius
GTGCAATAAAGAAGAAATAAACCTAAGGGTAAGATATCCTAGGTCTAAAGTCTTCTAAACTATGGTTGAGGTGGAGGATGGTCAATTTGATCATCAGGAATAGCAATGTTCTGGTCACCCCTGATCAGCATATATAACTTCTGAAATTCTGAACAAAACAATGCATTCTGAGCTTCAGCAGTAGATTGAATCATATTCCTCATCGCCTGAAATTGGTTGTCTGAATAAGCAGTTTGACGCTCTTCATACTGTTCCATGCCTGCAAAGTATCAGTCTTTCAACCCTTGAAAGTGAAGATCCATGCGGTTGTTGAGCCATTGCTCCATAGCTTCCATCTGAGCCAAACCGAAAGCAGAGTCCTGTGATGCTGTCCTAGAGGGCTCCCCCTGATTTGTAGCATTCTGATCACCCATGCCACCCTGATCATCATCACTGGATAGTTCCAAATCGATAGTGGTGTAGTCCTCCTGATATTGCCAAGTAGTACCATACTTATATATACCCATTTTATGAATTAGACTTTCACCAACCAGATGATCCTTATCAGTATACTCAACAATGATGGTGTCAGAAACATCAATATGCAAATAATCCACAATGCGTGAAATGAAAATACTGTAGGGAAGCAGCTTCGACTGAGACAGAGACACACTGTTCATAATTTTCAATATTTCCTCAGGCCAGTTAATCATTACATTATTCTTCACAGCATACATGAAACGCAAATCATTCACAGTAGGCTGCGCGTGATTTGTGTTCCTATGTACCAGAATATAAGCAATGACATAATGCAACAACCTGTTCTCAACAGATAATGACCCAGCTTTGGTCAGTTGACCCGGAATATACAAGTGAGGACCTCGAAGGAATGAC
>NC_032014.1:25940744-25941552 GCF_001865875.1 Lupinus angustifolius
ACAGTTCATCATTAATCTCAAACAATTTACCGGAAATCATAGACTAGTATTTTCCATCCTTATATCTGAAATTCGCATAAAATTCCCTAACTAGAGCAGGGTAAACTTGTCCCTTTAATTCCAGAAATTGAACGGCTCCCTGAGCCTCCATATCATGCGGAAAACTAAAGTTCTGTTCCGCCAATCAGGTTAACTCGATATACCTTACGTAAGTGGGTTTGCGTTCTTGGAATTTTGCCAAACAGGTTTCTTGCAAGATAAGTGAGTAATATGGGTCACCGCGATCCTGAGTGGATGATGAGCCGGCTTCCGTTCTTCGTACACGGTTGGCTGTAGTTTTGACCCTTTTTGTGCGACCTTGCTCCATTGTATTTGTAGAATCTAAATTGATGTTGAATTGAGCAGAGAAGGATTAGGCAAACCTAACCTAGGGTTTAATTTGGTGGAAAATTGGGAATGTAGTGGAATAGGATGATAAGGTGAGATTTCTTGATGGTTTGAGAGGGTTAGGATGAGGTTTTTCTACCTTAGTGCACTTGGATCAGTTGAGTTATAGTTTCAGAGACTCAAAGCGTAAAAGAGTTGGAGAAAATGCCAAAAAAAGTGTAAAACCCAGATGTTGTCTGCATTTAAAATGCTGGTTTTAATCGATTAACGAGCATGTTTAATCGATTAAAATCATGTAAAAATTGATTTTTCAAAAACTGATGCCCAGGTAATCGATTAACACTAAGTGTTTAATCGATTAAACACGGTAAAAAGTAATTTTCAGCTAGCAGAATGGTTTCAACTTTTTAGGACTCATGCA
>NC_032014.1:25941652-25942025 GCF_001865875.1 Lupinus angustifolius
TTTATAACATAACATGCAGTATGCACTGCATCTGCCTAGAAGTATTTGGGGGTGTTACTTTCATTAAGCATGGTTCTCGCTAATTCTTCAAAAACGCGATTTTTCCTCTCAACAACTCCATTTTGTTGTGGAGTGCGAGGAGCAGAGAATTGATGTAACATGCCATGTTTATCATAGAATTTGTCGAACTGGAAGTTTTCAAATTCTCCCCCGTGATCACTGCGTATATATACCATTTTCAGGTTAAGTTGGTTTTGGATTTGTTTGGCAAGATTTTTAAAAGATTTGAACGCATCGCTTTTTGCAGATAAAAATAATGTCCATGTAAATCGGGAGAAATCATCAACAATAACTAGAGCATAGTAGCTACCAC
>NC_032014.1:25942125-25942799 GCF_001865875.1 Lupinus angustifolius
TGTAAAGTGTCCCACATTTCTTTTTCATTTTGGCACTACGAGACCCTAAAGAACTCATCATAGGATACGGCCGATGTGATGATATTTTTGGCGCGTAGGTTATGCTGGACCCTTTTGCGCTCATCATCGATCCATAGACTTTTAGGCTTGTCTTTAGGTTCATAGTCCACTAGAAGTTGTGGAACGAAAGGGCCGTTGACTACGGATTCCCAAATATCCGAGTCTATGGCTTCTATAAAAATTTGCATGCGGACTTTCCAGTATGCATACCCTTCACCACTGAATATAGGTGGTCAGTTAATGGATGAACCATCACCGCCAAACGGGTTTGTAGAACCCATTATTTTTCCCTTAGGATCACGAATACGCGGTTGAGCTAGCACTTCGTACTAGCTCTGATACCACTTGTTAGGTATCAGTGGTTAAAATACACATAGAAGGGGGAGTTGAATAGGTGTAGCGGTTAGAATATCTGCTTTTCAAAAACAACACTTAATGTTGAATTACCCCAGATTAATCGATTAAAGGAATAGAGATAATCGATTAACGCAATTGACTTAATCGATTAAAACAGAACAGCAAGCTCAAACAGATTCAGTTTCTTGCACGACAATTAACCGATATTGAAATGAATACACAGAGCTTACAATTTTATCAGAGTATTAACAGTATAG
>NC_032014.1:25942899-25943655 GCF_001865875.1 Lupinus angustifolius
GCGTGTCCACTTGCAAACTACATCCAGGCCTCCCGGCTGATCTGGGAGATTTTCTTCACTATAATTGAATCAATGTTTTTACAAGCACTTCTTCCAATTACAACACTTACACATTCACAAGAAAATAATGAACCTTATTTTATGGTTTGACTCCCTTCCTACCGACAAAGAAAACCTTTCTTTTGGCGTAGCCCCAGCCAAGAACCTTGTTCTTTCTTATTAAGAACTCTAAGCAAAACGAAGATACAACTCAATCTCTGAGGTGGTACGACACCTCGAGATTCCCAATGTTACAACGATTTTTTCACAACAAAACTATAGAGTAAACTTAAGCCATTACAAAGCTCATATTTAACAAATAAGACTTTACTCTAAACACCTAACACAAATCTCATGCAATATGACAATGTATTAGTTGAAAAACAGAATTTACAGAATGCAAAAACTTCACAAAAGCATCACATCAATGAATGCATGGACATGTGAGATGAAATAGTGAGAAATTAATCATGAAATGACTCTCAATCCTAAAGCATAGAATTCTCTCTTTTCTAATCTCACAAATGCAATATCAACTAGATGCAACAATTATCACGAAATATGCTCTAACTCTCTAAAAAATGCAACATGCAAGATATGACATTTGTTCTGAAAATGCAGTTTCTAAAGAATCAGTTATGCAGTCCAGTTAATCGATTAAGACCTTGGTTAATCGATTAACGTTGTTTAAAAACGTAACTGATTCTGTTTTCCAAG
>NC_032014.1:25943755-25945355 GCF_001865875.1 Lupinus angustifolius
ATGTTATGCACTTGATTCATACATGTTTAACACTAAGTTTATGCCTAGGATGCATAGATACATGTATTTATGTGAGGCATGAACATATTATAAATGCCATATCTCAAAGATGAAATGATTTAAAGTTTTATGCATATGAGACATGTGTTAAGGTTACCTAAGCCTTAGACTCAACCTAAACTAGTCTCTAGTCTAAGTCTAGTACCAATCAAAAGACTTAAGCATGTTGATTTGTTGATGATCTTCAAGCTCTTATTAGCACAAGTTGTCCTCATCAAAACCATGACATATAATGAGAGATCTTTCCAAAGTGCTCCTCTTGACATGCGCACTTTCATATACATGTCCTACATCTCTCAAGAAGATTGAACATGACAACAAGAAAGACTCTCGAGATTGAACATGCGCACTTTCTTGGGACGCACCCGAAGAGGACAATTCATCAACAAGCATCTCGGAAGATGAAGAATCAAACAAGCTATGTCTAATGGCTCAAAATCTGAATTTTTGCAAAGTAAGTGAGCAAGATGAGTCTAGTAAGGTACACTCTTCCAATTTTAATTCAAATTCTGAAATATTTCCAATGTATGATACACTTTATGATGCTTATGTTGAAATGCACGAAGATCTTAAAAAGTTAGCTAAAAAGTATATGGATAGAAAAAAGTTCATTTTAGATCTTCAAAATAAAATTTCTGAATTACAAAATTTCCTTAGATGTTAAATATGCTAACTCTTCATGTAATTGTATTACTAATTTAATTCTGATATCTACTTGTGAAAATTGCACTTGCATGGAAAGAGAAAATAATCCTTAAAGGATAAAGTTGCCAAATTCACAACTAGTAGTCACAAACTAAACAACTTACTTGCTACATGTAAAAATGTTGGGATTAGATATGATTTGGGATATATGCCTGCATAGAACACATTTCACAAGAAATGGGTAGCTGTGTTGAAAATTTCATATGTTAAACCCCCTACTTGCTTTTATTGGGGATTGCATGGTTATACTTTGAATACATGTAATATCAGAATGCATGATGTTCAAAATGGAAATTATATGTGGATCACTAAGAGACAAAATCCCCAAGCTACATTTAGGAATTCTTTCTTCATTTCTTAGTTTAGAGTTTTCATTTTCACGAAAGTCTTTGTAATTTTTAGTTAGAATTCAAGAGGAGAAAAGGATAAGGCAAATGAGATACAAAAATAAATTTTGTACTCTCATTTGGAACTCAAAAACATCCAATCCTTGGATGGATAGCTCATGCTCCTAAACATTTTCTTTTGAACAAGGTTATGTAATTTCTACTTCTTCTTAATTTACAAAAGTTTGGATTTTAATCATTCAAGTTGGTGCTTTGGTTAATATTATTTGTTTGAAAAGTACTTAATGCTCTTTTTAGATTGATCACCTAAAAAATGATTTCAAGTCAATAAAACTACTTGTTTCAAACATTTAACTAATAAACTTTGGAGTAGTTGTACTACTTAGTTTATTTTCCAAGTTAATCATGCTTTTCTTATGATCTTACATTCATCACTCATTCAATATTAGAGTCGCCAATGGTTAGGGTGTGACAACCTAATCTCTTTT
>NC_032014.1:25945455-25946437 GCF_001865875.1 Lupinus angustifolius
TGATTATTAAGAAAGTAAGTTGTAACTGGAATATTCTTGAAACCATTATACCGTCGTTAGAATTTATTTCAACAAAGCCGAGATGGCGAACAAAGAATAAAACCAAGTTCTCTTACTTACAAAAGGAACATAAAGAAAATAAGAGTATTAATCTTTCAACAAATTGACACTGCTGTCAGGACGATTTGTTGAGAGAAGAAAAATCTCAACTAAAATAAACACCGAGATAACATTTCAACAAATTGGCGCCGCTTCCGGGAAATTGCTTTAATAATAGAACATTTCATATTTATATGTCATTTATCAAATAATTTTGCATAACCTTTTCTTTTCTTTTGTATAAATTGATTTTTCCTTTTGTAAATCTTTACTTTTATGTTTTGTACATTTGAAAAAATTAAAAAAAAAATGAATTAGTGGAGTGAAAACCCACTAGTTAAGAAACCGTTTATTATTGTTTTAAAAATTTTAGGAGATGTGGATGTAACCCTTATCAACCTTTTCAAAAGAACAACATAAAAGGGATTGAAATAAAGAAAGATTAGTGGCTGGACTTTTTTCTTCAAGAAGGGAAGCCACTTGAATTCTTAAAGGTTAAGTATTCAAGATGTACTTTTTGATGATGATACTTTATCTTGTGATACTTTAACCAAACATCTCCATCAACATGCCTTAGTAAATGATTTTGAAATTGTCAAATTAATTTTTAAAACTAAGAGCATGCTTGTTACATTTGTGCCAAAAATGAATTTTTTCAAATTTGAGAACTCCTAAAAAGTGTGTTATTTGGTTCACCATTTAACAAAATAAATTCACGAAATTCTGAATGGATTTATTTATGGATGGTAGATGTGATAAAATGTGTTTTGAAGTTCCATAAATACTGCTTGGACTTCCATTTTATCACTTGGATTTGAAATATGATTGAAAATGTTTTCTAAACATCAATTTTCATGAAAAAGCATGATGTTTGGTTGGAATT
>NC_032014.1:25946537-25947710 GCF_001865875.1 Lupinus angustifolius
ACTAAACAAAGTAAATAAACACAAACTTGGCTTAAACATTTTTCAAGATCAATGACTTTGTAAATTACAAGCTTTGATGAGCAACATGAGATGAAAAATTGAAAATTTTGTGAATAATTCATAATGTTATAACTTGTATAAAATGCAAAATTTTAGGAAAATCATTTATCATGACCTTGTGAATTTGTTAGAAATCAAAGAGTTGTACATAAACCAACCTTGTGAGAGAGTGTAAGCCAAACACAATAATTATGTGAGCTTAGTGAGAAACTTATTGGTTTTGCACAATTGATTATGTTTGAATCTTTCTTTACCTGGTTGCACATAATTTGATAGAATATGATCCAGGCAAGTTCTTTCAATTAGAATGAGCCACTTGACCAAAAATAGGAATATCCTTTGATAACCCCTTTGAGCCTTCAAATAAAATTTTATTTAATCAACCATTGCGCCTAATATGGAAAAACAAAAAATAATCTCCTATACTTTGCTAATTAAAAAGAGAGCATTTTTCGAAAGGAATGGTTGGTCATGTAACAAAGTGTTCAAAGAAAAATTCTCAATTTCTTTACAAATCAAAAAGTAAAGAAAAAGATCCAAAATAAAAAAAGTAAAAAGAGATTGAGAAAATTAAAGAGAAGTTACACAAAAAGGTCAAGAAAAAGAATGAGGGAAGGAAAAATGGAAAAAAAAAAGTTGAAAGGAGTATATGTTTTTAATGAAAAATTAATTTTTGCTCTCTTTTAACTTTGAAAGTATCTTTGAATATCTTGAAAAACCAATTTCCTTTGATAGCCAAGCCTCATTACAACCAAAATAAGACCTTAGTGATTCTTGAAAATTTTGTGCAATCAAAGTAAGTGTTAAGATGAAAAACAAAATTAAATTCTTGCAAAACGAACAAGTTGAGTTTAGAGTGAAACACTTACCCCTTTTGGTTCCATTCTTGAACCGTGTGTGAAATGCATCTCTTTGATTGATAACATTTTTAATAAGTGAATTGTTCATTGGGTTTTTCAAAAGATGTGTTCAATTCTTAGTTTGAAGTATTATGAGTCAAAGTCACATAATTATAAACACATCTCATGGAACTTAAAAGGAATCATACATAAGTTTTGATCTTGTACAAATCTAATTTTTCCAAAGCCAAGTGGTTGTTATTTTACCTTTTGT
>NC_032014.1:25947810-25948030 GCF_001865875.1 Lupinus angustifolius
GGTCCAGCTAAGCAACTCAGCGGTCTGGCATGGGGCCTATAAATAGAGGCCAATTCCTTTGAGCAAAACAGATTGGAATACACCATTTCTTTATAAAATCCTCTCAAAAACACTTGAAGGCCAGAATTCTGTCATCTAGGAATTCTTTCTTCATTTCTTAGTTTAGAGTTTTCATTTTCAAGTAAGTCTTTGTAATTTTTAGTTAGAATTCAAGAGGAGA
>NC_032014.1:25948130-25948488 GCF_001865875.1 Lupinus angustifolius
TTGTACTACTTAGTTTATTTGCCAAGTTAAGCATGTTTTTCTTAAGATCTTACATTCATCACTCATTCAATATTAGTTTCACCAATGGTTAGGTCATGACAACCTAATCTCTTTTATGGTCGTAGTATTGTTTAAGTAATGAATATAAGTGTTCATCATTCTACCCTTTTAGGATATACACTAAAAGGAGGATTTCAGACCTTTTTGTTTGGGGTTAACCAAAGTAAAACATAAGAACTTGTCTAAGTAGTTCAAACTCAAAAGAAGATGATAAATATATTTTCCTTATTCAAAAAGATCTTGTCTCCTCAAGAATTTGTTAATATTTAGTTTTATGTTTATTGTTACTTGTTTATAT
>NC_032014.1:25948588-25962001 GCF_001865875.1 Lupinus angustifolius
AGGCAATTCCTTGTGGTTCGACATAACCCTATACTATACTACAATTGAATCTTGAAAGAGGTGTAAATTGTAAAATAGTAAAGTGTTATCAATAAATTTATTTGTTGAAAACACCTTTTAATATACAAAAGTGATGAACTAACTTACTAACTTTTATTTATTGTTATTTACTTTCCGCATTTTATTCTTTAATACCAACCTTCCTTAAGGAAGAAGTTTGGTTTATTAATAAAATGAACTCGAAAGGGAGTAAATAAATAAAAAGCTCACTAAATTTATTATTCTTTTGTTCTTTATTTATTTATTTGTATCTAAAAACTAACTATACATCACTTTTATATATTAGAATACCATTAGAACGATGTTGAAATTTATTCCACAAAATCGAGATGGTATTCATTGGTACTTAATAATTATGTAATAGATAATTGCTTCGATACTATTATACCAGCGTTAGAATTTATTCTAACAAAACCGAGATGGGGCAAAGAAGTAATGACTTATTCACATGATTATTAAGAAAGTAAGTTGTAACTGGAATATTCTTGAAACCATTATACCGGTGTTGGAATTTAATTCAACAAAGCCGAGATGGCAAACAAAGAATAAAACCGAGTTCTCTTACTTACAAAAGGAACATAACGAAAATGAGAGTATTAATCTTTCAACAAATTGACACTGCTGTCAGGACGATTTTTTGAGAGAAGAAAACTCCCAACTAAAATAAACACTGAGATAACCTTTCAACAGCGTACACTGAAAATTGGAGGGCGGTCGATGGATGCACCATTGCCGCTAAACAGGTTAGAAGAGCCCATGGTAAAAGTGCCTAGGATCAACGATCTAAGCGGCTAAGCTAGCACGGTCGTACTAGCTCTGATACCACTCATTGGGTCCCACAGGGCTCTATAACTCACCTAGAGGAAATGAATAGGTGATACGGTACACGATTACCGTTGCTCGATAAACAAATAGAATACACAAAATTATACATTGTTTAATCGATTAAACACAACTATAATCGACTAACTCGTTCTGCTATTAATCGATTAACTAAACACCTTAATCAATTATTTAGTTCTTGTTCAATGAAAACAGTTTTCTTTCAATCTTCAAGATTACCAAGATTCAACTAAACTTATATGCACTGATTACAGAAGATTAAGAACAGTAAATGCACAATACAGAATATGTAATTAAAACAGAATTACATGCATGTCAAGTTAAATAAATCAAGTAAAGCGGAAATATAAAAAGATAAGGGATAAGAGGAATGAGACACAACTTTTTATCCTGGTTCCTTTGCGGTCTACTGCAAACTACACCTAGGCCTCCCCTTCTGATCTTGGGAGATTTTTCTTCACTATGGAATCTTAATGTATTCTTACAAACAAGCTTCCAATACAAGACCCAAAATGCTACTTTCTTGATCTCTATGAACTTTAAAACCTTGATTTGACCTCTCTCTCACCTACTAAGATCTCCTATCTTTTCACGATTAGGCACCAGCCAGGTATTGCTCAATACCAAAACCTCTTGCTTCTCGTGAAGACACACCTAACAACAGCTAGGATTTTTCCCAAACCTATTCTCATTTAATAGTGATACAAATCACACCAAGAGAATGTGTTATTGCCCTGTCTAACAATTCTTTCAAGTTACGTGTGCACCTCAATGTGTAGATTTAACCACTCTTTTAGAATCTAAGAACCCTTCTAAAGATCTCACAATTACATAACCAAAAACGTGAGATGCAAGGTTTCTTTTTAACAAAAGATTTAACAATTAAGCTCAACGGGTATCTTTGTATAGATTCACCTTTTTCTCTTTTCAAAAGACCACTTTTGAACATCTCTCTAAAGATATGAAAGTGAAAGAGCTTCAGATTTTCTGAACAATGTTAATCTTTTTTTCCTATGTGTATTCTAACTATATGAATCAATGCTCATCTATGTTATGAAGCAATGTGAAAAAGTTGGTATGCCATTCTATTAATATGTCATTCTGTTTTTAACTATAGTTAATCGATCACACCTTAACCTTAATCGATTAACGGGTTCTTGAAAATACCAGAAAACATAAATAGTAACAAACCTTAATCGATTAAACCCATACTTAATTGATTAATGGGTTCCCAAGAATTCAGTGTTTTAATTGATTAAAATATATCTTAATCGATTAATGGTTTTCTAAAAAGATATTTCAATGATGTATAAACCTCATACATGATTTATAAAATAATGATGCATGCCTTTGAATGATGTATGATTAAAAACTCTTTTTAAATGCATTCAAAACATATGATCATGTATGTATGCATGTGCGTATAAATCATGTATATATGTATGTGAGTCTCATTTTAGTTATGATTGATTTTAGATTGTGAAACTTTCATTGGGGTTCATCCTATCCTAGACTCTTAAAAATCAAACATCCTAAGACCTAATAAAGATATAAAATACTTAGCATCTAGATCTTCTTGAATGTTTTGCCTTGTATGAGCTTGAGTCTTGACTATATTATTGACTTTGTTGATTTGTTGATTTGCTCATCCCTTCAAGCATGTCCTTGATCAACCTTTGTTGTTGATCCTTGTCCTTATCAAAGTCTGTCCTTCATCAACCTTTGTCTTCATCAAAATATATGTGATGCATCCTTGCTTTTTTAAGAAATGGTACAGTTTATTATGAGATCAGTCTTTCACAAGAAATGGTATGGTTAACTTTGATACCAACCTTTCTTATAAAATTGTATGGTTAATTTAATAAAATGAGACCAACATTTATGATACGGTTAAAATTCAATAAAATAAATAAATATAATACTTACTCTCAATTTTGGAATAAAAACCCCGTCGTCGGACAAAAACCACAGATCCGACAGCGGGGCGAAATCCCTTTCAACAATAATATGCACCTTGTATGTGCTAATTCAACACTAAACTCAGAACTAAACCTACAAAATAAAATCTCACAAGAACCCTAAATTATAATGAAGAATAATGCAAGATTTTGTGAATATGCACTCTATAAAATGAATATATAAATTCAATCTCTTTCCAATCTTGAAATTCAAAGAAATACTTACATTATTCAACACAAGATTTCACTCAAAGAATTCTAAGAAAATATGAAATTTTGAATACTAAGATTTTGAACCAATGAGAAGAAAAACGTTGTTTAACTGTTTTCTGTTAGATCTAATCGATTATCTAAACTGGTAATCGATTATCGACTTTCTAAAATCATGATATCTGATGGAAATAATCGAATATCTCTTGAGTAATCAATTATTGGTGCCAAGATATCTAAATCTTAGCTATTACAACTTATTTTAATCGATTATTCCAATACATAATCGATTATCATATTCCATGTCTATATAATTGATTATCACTTCATGGTAATCGATTAGTAGAGTTGAAAAGTAGTTTCTTTGATGTGTGATGAACCTCCTACATAGTATATGTGTTTGTAATGCATGATTTTAAAATAAGTGTTATTTTATACAACAAAATCATGTATGATCAATGTAATGCATGAACACTATCTAACATGTATGGATGAATGAAATGTCTCATCTTAGATAAATCGATTTTAAGCCTTGTGAGACTTTCATCTTAGGTTCACCTAACCTAGACTCAATCTAAGCAATTATCTTAGTACTTCTATAAAACATAAAAGTGTTTCCTTAAGACTATGATGACCTTGAGTCTTGGCATGTTGTTTATAGAGTTTCCTTCATCTTCAAGCTTTCCTATAATCATTATCTTCCTAAAGTCCTTGTCTTCATCAAAACCAAATGAGTCGAACACACTTGCAACTTTTGACTCCTATTGCAATGTCAGGGAATTCTTGGTGGAAGAAGTGTTTGTAAAAATATTTGATTTCCTCTTAGTAAAAGCAAATCTCCCAAGATCATAATAGGGGGACTGTATGTAGATTGCAATGGTTGGCAATCGAACTAGGATAAATCGGTCATGTCACTTTCTCTCTTTCCCTGCACTTTTACTTTCGCATAAATATCATCTTTCGTTATATTTGATTATATTTATATCAAGATTATTGCATAAGTGTATTTACATGATTAATTACTTTCGTCGAACTGTTTAAGTGCATATTAGATCAGATTAATCACTACTTTCTTGCTGCATCAAGAACAAAAGATTTTCAAGAAAATCAGCAAAGTTAATCGATTAAGCCTTCTATTAATCAATTAACTCAGGCTTTCTATTAATTGATTAAGTAACCATTTAATCGATTAAAACCAGTAGTTTTTTAGATTATTTTTTGTATCTAAATTGTTTTAATTTTTACTCAAGCCATCTATTCACCCCCCAGGTGAAGTTGGAGCCTTTGTTAACCAACAATTAATAGAAGTTCTCATAGCAAAAAAACCTCATAAAAATAATTTGTCAACACCTACACCTAAAGAAAAGTTACATTGACAAACCATTTTGTTCCTAAATTAATGTATCATTATTATTTAGGCCACAAAAGATAGTCAATACATATATATAATTTAAAAATTATATGGCCAAGATCAGTGGCAGACCTATGAAGGGACATGTGGGGGCAGTTGCCCCCCTAGAATTTTTAAAAACAAAATATTATAACACTTTTTTTACTTTTATTATTTGATAAAATTCATCTATTGTCCCAAAAAGTGTGTCACTCCATGTGTTATTTACTGTGTTTGACCAAAAAATATATTTAATTATTAAACTTTAAACTTTTAAATTACATAGAGTAACATATTTTTTATAACAATAGATGTACTTCCTTTTTACCTTCGAATAACGTCTTTGTGGAGATATTATTTGAAACTCACATATATCTTTAATTTGTAGCTTGATAAATAAATACGCTCCAACTTCCGTAGTCCTCTAAAAATTATACATAATGAAAGTTCTCTTACACGTGGAGATGTTGCTTATAGTAATATGACTTTATTCGAGTTCGTAATAATTTTACACTTGATGAAACAAAATACATACCCTAAGGATGCTTATAAGTCATTTAATATTGATAATATATGTATTTTTGTGCAAAAACTATATCTTGTGAATTTCAATAAGAAAAGAAGATTAGTTTAAAATGTCAACTTCAAAATTTTGTTCTTGATGTTGTTAGTCATTCAAGTTTGAAAAAATCTCAACCATATGCCGTTAGTCATTCAAGTTTGAAAAAATCTCAACCATATGTTGTTAGTCATATCTTGTCTTATCAAGTTATTAGTCTTATCTTAGCTATTGTGATATAGCTACTGCATAAACATCATTTCCAGCAATGAAGACAAACAAATAAAATTACGTAGTAAGATAGAAGATGAATTTATTATGGACAACATAATAATTTATATTGAAAAAGAAATAGCTAAATTTTTTAACTATGAACCAATCATGTATGTTTCTTTGTATTTTTGTTAATTAATTTTAGTTATAAATTGTAATTGAATATTGTTGCCCCTCCTGAAATTTGGATCAAGATCCGCCACTAACCAAGATAGATACATATACAAACATATAAATATGTAGTAATCATTTTCTATAGAAAGAGGAAATAAATTTTCAAAGTTCGCAATGCATCATGAACAAAGCCACTATTCATTAGATCGCAATACGCAAGCTCAAATAATTCATAGAAAGTAAGAACTTTTTATATAATTTAACACAAAATGAGTTTCATTAGTTTAAGCTAAATAGAAAGGTGGAAAACCCTCCCAACCCAAAGCACCTATTAGCATTTGAAATTGTAGATATAGATAATAGATTAATATGCAATAATCCTAAAAAGTTCCATTGTTGATGCAAACATCAACATGAAATGTTAAAGATGGGGAAGAAAGCAACAACAACAAAATCCAGAACAAAAATTCACCTTTTCACTTGGGATACTCAATTTTCTCACAAAAAGATTCATAGAGAGTACACCTTACATATACACTCACACAAATAGAAAGTGTGAGAAAAAAAAGGGAAACAAAGAGAGAATGGGAAAGAAGTGAAAGAAACTCATCAAACATTCTCCTCCTCCAACAAGTCACGTGGATGTTTGGTCAAAAGGGGAGTGAACTTTTTTTTCCCCAGATCATTTGAAAAGGGTTTATAGGATTATGTTATAGGAATAATAATAATAAAATAATTACAATTCTTTATTTTAATCAATTAATGAAGTTCTTCAAACTTATTATTCAATATTATACTGGTCATAAGACTATTTAGATTGACAAAAAAATAAAAAATCCAATAATTTAAAGAATGAGCTTAAAATTGGCACCAGGGTACTAAACGTTATATTGAAATATGCTAAAAATGTTTGAATATCCTTAAAACATTAATATTAAATGTGATGATTACTCAAAATGTTTTTAAGATATCAATTATACTCACACATGAATACAATATTTTAAATACACTTATTTTTTCAATTCAATACTAATAATCAATTTAATATTCCAATTAAAATGATAATTGATATTAGGAAAATGATATATATTATACCATCTCTAAAAAATGAGGTAGCAAAACCATGTGAGAGCTCTGGGCTTCTCTCAAAACTGCACACTACCTCCCTTGTATAGATGGTAAAGCGGGCTAAGTTCGCGGGCCGGGCTGCATAGCTCACAAATTTTTGCAGACAGGGCATACAAAATTTGCTTGTAGCTCATCTTACCCAGTCTATTTGCCAGCAATGCCTGTGGGCATTTCTATTGGCAATGCAGGCAGCCCGCGGGCTTGATGTAATAAAAAAAACTTTAAATAAATTATGATGTAATGTGATTTAATGTCTTAAAAAATGTGTAATGTGGTATGATTTGTTCAACTTCATATAAAAGATCAAAGTTTTTTTAAAAAAAACTCTATTCAACTACTTTATTAAAAAATATTCTATTTTATTGTATTGTATTTTCTTTTCATATTTATTATCAATGTCTGTGCGCAGCTTGCATGCCCGTTGGCCCGTTTTAAAATGGGCAGAACATGTCATTTTGTCTATTAAGACAATGCGGGCGTGCGTGACCGCTTAAAATATTGCGAGCATTTACAGACACGGGCGAGACGGGTCGGGCAGTCCGTTTTGCCATCTCTACTCTCTTGATTTAATTTCCATTATTAATCAATTCACTGTTGGGAACTCAATCAAATCGCGCATACTCAATTCAAATTGCAGTTTTCTTGTCTTCAACTGTAATTTTATTGAATATTTCTAACTTCTTTAATAATATTTGAGAGGGATTCACGTATTCCAGTAGTAAGTTTTTAAAATTTACTCCACATCTTAGGCATCAATTATAGGGAAATCTAATGGTTTAAATTATTGAGTAGACCTAAACCATTAGATTTCTCTAGAATTTATGGCTAACATCTAGAGTAAGTCTAAAAACTTAATCTTAAAGTAAGTACATCATCTCCTATAATATTTATATTTATCACTTTATTATATATTATATTTACTATATATTATATTTATTATAATATATAATATAACTAATATGTGATTTAATTTGTAAACCATCTATCCAATCATTGTACTATTATATCACACCTAAGTTGTCCCATGTGATACCCTTCATCCCATATATAGCCTTTATCTTATCTTATGAATCTTGCATTTACCTTGTAAGTACTATCCTAAAATGAAACATATAATATTTAGTCACCAAAATAACAATGATATTGAAGATAATCTCGTATAGTTATAAAATTATTTGGAAAAGTCTATAAAAACACCAACTTATTGTCTTACAAATAACTATTATTTACTATTTTTCTTCCTAATTATTCCTTAAAATTTAACTATTATTTAATTGATCCATATATAAAGATAATATTAAATGAATAGTAATAAAAAAAATCTAACCCGAGCATTTTGTTTTAACCTTCTTAGTTAGACATTATTATTTGATTTTATTATATATATATATATATATATATCACTTTCAATTTTGAAATCTACTTATTATTTTTTCTTTGAATCAAATTTTTAATTTGATAGTGAACCTATACTATCACATAGCTAGTTGTTGTGAGTCTGAGTTCAACAATTTTCTATTAATAAATTAACTATATATTTGTATAGAGAATAATTTCAACAACTAGTAATTTTTAAGAGGTAATTAAAAGAAGATGAAATTGTACATACATCCCTCAATTTTAGTAAAATTATACAAATTACTCATCTCTTTTCTAAATCTACGCAAACTATCGCTAATTATAAACATACATTACATTCACTACCCCTATAGAGAGATAAGTGTACTCTTAGACAAAAAATGGTCACAAGTATAATTAAGCCAAAAAATATATAGTATATTGTGAACACAAATCTAAATTGTATAAGAGTCAATGTTTATTCATTAATTTTTTGTTTGTTACAAACTATACTAATAATTCTACTTAGGTCTTTCAATCACTTTTATAATATATTGTAACTAACAAAATAATAAATAGATATCGACTCTTATACTATTTGAAATTGTGTTCACAATATATTATATTTTAATTAACTTAATTATATATGTCACTATTTTTTTATGAAATTACACTTATTCTTCTACATGGTTGTCAATGTAATGTATATATAATATGGATAATTTGTATATATTTAAAAAAATGGATAAGTAAATTTATACTGTAAAAGAAAAAATAATTCATGTAAAAAATAATAGATGTGTTTTGTCTTTTATATAGTCACCAATCCACTAACTCTGTACGTACACGTATAAACCATGTAACTCCTTGTTATCCTTCTAGATTTTAGCCACCAAATTTTCTCAACAAAACCTATGGAGTTCTTCTCAATTATCCTCTTCCTCTTCCTCTCCCCTCTCTTCTTCTATCTCTACTTTCATTCTCACACTAGAAAACACAACAACATAGGCTTCAAAATCTACCCTATCGTAGGAGCCCTCCCAGATTTCTTAATTAACCGCCACCGCTTCCTAGAATGGACCACCCAAGTTCTCCGCGATTGCCCTACCAACACCGCCGTCTTCTTCCGTCCCGGCGCGGTCCACGGCGTCATAACAGCAAACCCCGATAATGTCGAACACATTCTCAAGACCAGATTCGATAACTACCCAAAGGGCGAACGATTCATTAGCTTCCTCGTAGATTTTCTTGGCCTGGGTATCTTTAATTCTGACGGTGATCTCTGGAAGGTTCAGAGGAAAACCGCAAGCTATGAATTCAACACTAGGTCGCTACGAAACTTCGTTATGGAGAACGTTACGGTTGAACTCCAAACAAGGCTTCTTCCAATATTCTCTAGAGCTTCCGAAACCGATAGGATCCTTGATTTGCAGGTAGTCATGGATTTAGGATTAATTATATTTATAATATATTTTCAACTTTTATTATTTGACCGATAGATGCAATCGTATTTGGGATCCAGAAATGTAATTGTAATTTCGGACTAAAATTTAAACTACTGATTTCAATATTTGATGTTGTGTGCAATTTATCCTTCCCATAAATGAAAAACAAGGAACTGGTCATAATTTTAAAGTTGGTTCCATTTTCCAATTAATTTTTATGTGCTTGACTACTATTAAATTGTATATCATGTTTGCAGGACCTACTGGAGCGGTTCGCATTCGACAATGTTTGCAAGTTGGCTTTTGATGTGGACCCCGGTTGCCTCAGCGGTGATGGCACCACTGGAACTGAGTTCATGATGGCCTTTGAGGATGCAGCCATGCTTAGTTCACAGAGGTTTATGTGTGTTCTACCAATAATTTGGAAAATCAAGAAATTGTTCAACGTGGGATCAGAACGAAGGTTGAGAGAATCAATCGCCACCGTTCATAAGTTTGCTGATGAGATCATACAGTCTAGAATGGAAGCCAAAGAATGTACCCACGGTGAGGATTTATTGTCAAGGTTCATCGGAGTAGAGGATAATAACTCACCAGAGTTTCTCCGCGACATAATCATAAGCTTCATCCTCGCTGGGCGCGATACGACGTCGTCTGCGCTAAGTTGGTTCTTCTGGATCCTGTCTTCAAGACCAGAAGTGAAGAAAAAAATCATTGATGAAATCAAATCTGTTAAGTCTCAAAGTGGAGGACAAACAATGTTTAGTTATGAGGAGCTGAAGGAAATGCATTACTTGCATGCCGCAATTTCAGAGACTATGAGGTTGTACCCACCTGTTCCAATTGATACCAAAGCGTGTCTAAACGACGATGTTTTACCGGATGGTACGGTGATTAAGAAGAACTGGTTCATAACATATCACACTTATGCAATGGGGAGGGTGGAGAACTTGTGGGGAAAAGATTGCAATGAGTTTAAGCCAGAAAGGTGGCTTGAAAATGGCGTGTACCACAAGGAGAGTCCTTTTCGGTTCCCAGTTTTTCATGCGGGTCCTAGAATGTGTTTGGGGAAAGATATGGCATATATTCAGATGAAGTCTATTGCAGCTTATGTTATAGAAAGGTTTGAGATTGATGCTGTCGATAAGGACACTTGTCCTGAACATTTATTATCTTTGACTTTGAGGATGAAGGGTGGGTTGCCAGTGAAAGTAAGGCCAAGGGCAAGAAATGCAACCTAATCTCTGCTACTGCTAAGGTATTGGTAAAGCTGGATTCATTTTTAATTTAATTTGATAAATTATAGTGAATTGTAAAAAGTAGTCATGGACGCTTGTCATAGAAGCTCAAGCACTGAATAATGCACATGAAATGGTTTAATATATAAACATATGCTAAATGATCTCAATATTATTTTTCCAAATTTACAGTCCAGTTGAGAGAAAATGATATATGTTGTTTGACGTTTTACATCTTGGCATTGAGCCTGTTGAACAAAGTTTTAATAATCAATGCATTGGTATATTATTGTTTATATAAAAACTAGCCATGTTCTGTTTGTTTCTCTCTTACACTTCTAAGAGTTCAAGTTGTCCAACAATAGGAATTAAAATGTAACCACTAACCAACTGTGTCAGCATTCACTCGTGTAGACATACAGTTACCAGTGGTAAAAAAGAAATAATTACAAAATTAACGTATCTCAAAATCTTGCATATTTTTGACCAATTTCCAAGACAAGGTAAAGCATATATTAAGTTTATAATTAAGAGTCTGGTGTCCTATATCCTGAGAGACTTATTACTAGCTCAATATACCTTCCAAACAAGAAAGGACATCATGAAACGGTGGCACTGGGGAATTGTTGGTGCATGATGCTTGGTAATCCAACAATTGATGCTATCTCGTAGTGGATTGGTGATAGTGCTGTTGCTACACTCCATAAAAGAATTAAGATCTCTTGTTTTCATTGGTATCATCATTTGTGTCCCAAATCAATCAAAACATGTTATTTAATTGGAGGAAAATTGTAAAAACAAACTAATATTTTATATTATTTGGTGTAATTCTATTGAATAAAGACATAGAGATAAGATCTTTTTATTCTCTATAAAACTAGTAAGTTACCCGTGCATTTGCACGGTGCAATAATTTTTTGGCAACATGTTATACGTGTATTCGTATATTTAATAACACATATGTTATTCGTGTATTCATTTGGTTAATAACTATATTACCCGTGCATTCTAATAGTTAATAATACATATGTTACCCGTGCATTCTAATAGTTAAGAACACACATGTTATTCGTGCCTTCAATTCTATGGTTAAGAAAAAATATGTTACTTGTGCATTCATATGGTTAAGAGTACACATGTTACTCTTGCATTCGTGTGATTAAGAGCATACATGTTAAATGTACATTCTATTGATTAAGAAACACACATGTCATCTGTGTATTCAAATGGTTAAGAACATTCATCTTACCTGTGCATTCATATGGTTAAACAATCACATATTACTCGAGCATTCTCATGTGACATTGATTTTGATGAATATTTAGAAGCACATAAGTATGAATATTATTAAATGTATATTAGTAATATTGTATAATAATTTGATAAAATAAAGCGAAATATATAAAAACATAAAAATTGTGAATTAATTTCATTGGATATGTTTTCTAATATAACGACACAATGTCTTCATAACTTTTGTCGCATAGTAAGACATAATAATATATTAATCATCCATAAATTGACAAATTATGCAACATAATGATCAAATATATAGTAAGGCATGATAATATATAATTGAGTACAAACTATTATTATCATAGTAATATGAACTCATATGACATAAATAAATATTTGATCATAAAAATCATGAGTTTCATAATTATTGTTACAAAGTATCAAAATATATAAACTAATATTGTTATATGATTATATCTGCAATGTTAATAATAATGGTAAGAAACAAAATAAAATAAATCAAGTGTATTCAATGGTCTATATTTAAATATTTCATGTAGCCAAATAGGGTTTTCTATAAATTAGTTTGTTATTTCTTTTTGTATAACAACGAAAAAAATAGATCTATGAAAAATAAACAAAAAAATTAATGAAAATGAGAAATGAACTATAAAATAAGAACAAATCTACAAAATAAACACACGTCAATAAAAAATGCACTTTAAAGAATATTTTTATTTGTCATTTAATTTTATATTGATTCATTTAATTTGAAAATATATTTCCTCTCTCAACCAATTATAAGTTATGAAAATATATTTTCTCTCTCAATCAATTATAAGTTATAAAAAAGTTATAATATATTTGTATTTTATTTAATATATTTGTTCTTTAAAAATGTAACTCCTATATGTGTATTTTATTTAAGATTTTATATATATATGGAGCTACTCAACGAGAGAACAATTTTCTTATATTAAAATTGTGAGAATGATAAATCTGACCTTATAACTAATCATGTATGGTTCGTAGCTCCATATATATATATATTAAATCTTATGTTTAAGAAGAATGAATGAGATGAGAGACTTTCGATAATTTGAGATGTAACTGATAAAAATGAGGGCAGAGGAATTAAGAAGAATCAATGAAATCAGATTATGATCATAAATATGACATTAATGTTGACCTATCATTACAAAATTATTATCAAAATTATTTTAATTTTTAACTGAAATATAATCATAGCATTTAAGTCTTTAATCAATTAAAATTATTATCAATTATAAGACAACAAATGACAAATATAAGATTAAATTATAGAATAAAAAAGTACACATGTTACCGGTGCATTTGCATAGTTAAAAATTTAGGTGAACATATTTACAGAGTTAAGGGAGAAAAATAAACAAAACGATCTCAATTATTTTTTGTTTGTTTGTTCCAAATCTTAACTCATATATTAATCATCACTTAACAACTTTCTTAGAATCAAATTGAGTTATTGTGCATTAATTCATATTTAAATTGAAAAAATCGAATTTTGCTAATAAATATTACCTTAATAATCATGTATCATTACACAATTATTAACAAAATTATTTCAAATTTTAACTCAAAG
>NC_032014.1:25962101-25971482 GCF_001865875.1 Lupinus angustifolius
AATAAGGAGACAAATGGAAAGCATAAGATTAAATTATGGGATAAAACACAGTGAATGAATAAGTAAGGGAATGAACAAATGTAAAGTCACATTCCTATTGTTCAATATAAAATGATCCTAATTATTATTATTTTGTTACAAATTTTAAATGATGCATTAATCTTCACTAATAAATTTTTTACAATAAAATTGAGTTATTATCCATTTATTCACATTTAAATTGCAATAAATGAAATCAAATTTTGCTCATGAATATTACATTAATGCTCAATATAGTTATACAATTATTATCAAAATTATTTCAAATATTAACTGAAATATAATCATTTTAACTAAAAGATAACAATATCATTCAAGTCTATAATCAATTGAATTATTATCATCAAATTATGTAATGAAACATAATGAATGAATAAGAAAGGGAATGAACGGATGTAAAACCACATTCCTATTGTTCAACACAAAACGATCCTAATTATTTTTTTATTTGTTCCAAATATTCAATGATCATTAATTCTCACTTGAAAATTTCTTAGAATCAAATTATTTTATTGTCCATTTATTCATATTTAAATTACAATGGATGAAATCAAATTTTGCTCATAAATATTACATTAATATCAATATATTGTTACACAATTATTATCAAAATTATTTCAAATATTAAGTTAAATATAATCATAACATTTAAGTTCATAATCAAGCAAATTATTATAATATTACTACAAGACGACAAATGACAAACGTAAGATTAAATTATGGAATGAAATATAATGAATGAATAAGAAAGTGAGAGAACAAATAAGAAGCCATATTCCTATTGGTGAATGAGGGTGAAATTTGATGAATCATAACCTGAGTTTTCATTATATTTATCTATTTGTGTAATGAAAAATGAAAGATTGTAATGAAGAATAAAAGAATGAATCATAACATAAGTAACATAATTCATGTTGTACAACAAAATTGATGAACCACAATGTAAAAAAAAAATAAAAAAACATAGAATCAATATTATGCTACTTTTGCTCAAGATTAGGTAGCAAAATGACGTTTTACCAATTTTTTAGAAAATTAAGGAGAAATGATGAAAATACCAAAGTGTGAGAGATTATTTACTTTTTTCTTCCTCTTTACGATATCATCACTGTTCATGTCATTTTCAACATTACAATAATGATTATTTTGAATAGAAAATTCTATAAACAAGTAAAGAAACAACAAAGAGATATAGAAAAAACTAACCTTATGCTTCAAGGGTGAACAAACAATAAGAGACACCATATCAAATAGAACTATCATCGATGCCCTTGTCATTAGAGACATCCCACTCCTCTAGTTATCGAACACTAATAAACATATCTACAAAATAAACAAATTTTTTTTAATACAACATCTTCAAAGAAAAAAATTAATGAATAGATCTACATGCATAAAATCATTTTAAAATAAGAAATTTTCAAATGGAAGAATGATATAAACCAAGAAGAGAGAAAAATGGTTGAAGAAAAGTAGAGTAATGAAATGAAGGAGTGAAAAAGAGACGAGGTTCTCTAATTAGTAATAAAATGAGAGGAAAAAAATATGGAAGAAAGAAGAAGAATAAATAGTAATGAAATGAAGGAGTGAAAGAGAGATGAGATTCTCTAATTACTAATAAAATGAGAGATATAAAATATGGAAGAAAGAAGAAGAATAAATGATAAAGAGATGTATCAAGAGATAATAACAAATGTTACGGTGTGGTGAGGTGTATTAGAGGTGATAGAATTCTTTAAGTGGGAAAACTTTTATTGTGAGTGTGACATGTGGCAATTGAAGGAGGTGATAACATATGTATGTGAGATAGTTTTTTTTGTTATATAGGTAATAGATGGGAGTGCTCCACTCCAAGTGGAAACCTTTGGTTCGTCAATTTGAAGATTTAACACTATTTTTTGGTTCTACAGAAAAAAAAGGAAAGAAAATTTGTACAAAATGTTATTTTCCATCATTTAATTCCAACACTAAATAGAAGTCGATTGAAGTAGCATCCATTTATTTTGGAAGAAATCGTTTCAGTTTTGAATTTGAAAACTATTGTAACAACCATGAGTAGTTGATTCCTTGAGTGTTGTAATTGGTTACCAAAAGCTTTTGTCTCATTGAGTAATCGATTACTTGATTGAATAATCAATTACTGTAACTTATTTTTACTTTTAACTTGTTATTTTAATTGATTACTCTATCAAAGTAACACATTAAGAAATTTGAGTAACATGTTACTCACATTTTAAGTTCATCTTTTTTAAAACATTTTCAAACCAAATTGATATTTGAAAAAAAAATCTTTTTCCTAAGATTATTTGATAATTACTTAAATTTAAAAGACTTAGGATATAAATACCTAATTTAGAAAGCTAAAGTCTTGATCACTTGTTAAGTATGCTTCTAAGTTTTCAAGGTCTTCAATCATGTTTTTTATTCTTGTGATGTTGGTATCTTCATCAAAATCTAGTCAAAGTAAGGAGCAATATCATCTTAGTGTTTTAAAAGTAGACATGTTATATAATTATATATATATATATATATATATATATATATAATAACAATCTATATATATTTTTATTAGGTATATTAAAAAATTCGATCATTCTTGCACTATCATAAGTTAGAGAATGAAAAAATACATAAAATATGGGGCCAAAATTTGCACAAATGAAAAGGATGGTGTATCATAACTGCACTTTATAATTATATAGGTCTCACATAAGAATGACATATCCAATATCATGTTGGAAACAACATTAAGTTTGAGATGTAAGTTAGCGAAAGTAAAGCTTTTGAACATTCATGTAAGTTTTTGATATTATCAATGGTTTCCCCTCACCTTTTTGGGTAAGGAATTAATTATTTTTGGGGTTTACGGTTGCCTTTTTCAATACATATCGCTGTCAGGTTAAACCCTCAATCTTTGAGATTTAGTAGGACTTTACACCATTAGACTGACGTCTTGTTGATAACATTCATATAAGTTGGAAGATGAAAATTGCATATAAGAAAAATAAGGATACAAAGGTTGCAATAATCAAAAAACTTGGACACCAAAATTATTTTTGTTTTTTGATTTTTCAATGTGTCTTTACTTCAAAAGATAAACCATTAATTAGATATTCCTATTAGAAAAAGAATATTTTTTACAATGAAACTTATTAAAATAAAGAGGAGAGAAAACATAATAAAGAGTGTCATTCCATATATATTTTCCCATAAAAGTATTGAACATAAACCACTACTCCACTCATTTGGCTTGGTAAATTATCTTCATGACCTTCTAGCGGAGACATGAACCCACCCCATCTTTCAAATTGTCCGATACTAACTTTGGACTTTCATAACTATGAAGAAGTAATTAAAAAGATAAGATTTCATCATGCCGTTAAGAAATATTTTTACAGATAAAATATAAAAACACTTTTTTATGACCAATTTAGATAATTTTTGTCTTTGAATCAGATTTCTGAGGTTTAAGAGTCAAATACGGCCCAAAGAAGATATTAGCATCACATTCTCGCTATATTAAAATGATACCCTCAATAATTACATGTATCAATACCTTAGGTCTATTTAAATTACTATTATTCAATTGTTACCTATTAAAGGACTAAAATTATATTTTTTATTTTTATATATGAAAATGGTTTATTTTGCTCTTATGTATTTCTACAATTATAGGGAATCAATACATACATAGTTCTTGGTTAAAAAATGTCTCTTTTGGGTTGGGGTGATTTTTATTATAATAATATTAAGAGAGAAGAAACAATGTTAATTATAGTTTATTATTTCTACCTCAAGAGAGGAAAATAGTAGTCCTATGTCTACTACCATTTCTCAACTCAAGAAGAGAGAAAACAAAATATGAATTGTGTTTATTCTTCCAATATCTAATTTTTTTTATTAAATTATAAGGATAAAAAAAAACTCAAACATTTGTCATTATCTACCTTTCCCACTTCCTGACAGAGTATGTTATTGTCTCAACTTGAAGGGTGAAAGATATGATAATGGTCATTATCGTCATTTTAATCCTTATTACATTAATTTTTATTTATTGTTTAATTTAATTATATTTTTTATAAAAAATAAATTGATTTATTATTTTATATTTATTTAATCATCCTGCAAAAATAATTTTTAGCATATATTATCTAGAAGTTTATCATTTAATATGGTACTTGGTCTGTATTACATTCTTAGGACTTCTTTTTGTTAGAAAGAAGTTGAATTACTTAGAATAGAGAAATTAGAGAGATTTCTTGGCATTGGAATATTATGAGATAGAGATAATCATAATAGACATTAGGTAACACTCTATTTCTAATACTTTGATTTTTTTTCATTTGAGTAAAAAGAATACAGATGAAAGAAGGAAAAAAGAGAAAGAGAAAAAAAAAACTTATTTTTATAAGTCAACAACTACTCAAACCTATGAATTTCTCCCTTCTTTAATTTTTATACTGTCCAAACATTTCTAATAATTACAATTTTCTATCTAAATCAATTACCCAAAGGATATGTTAGGATATTTTCAAACTTTGAGTAATTCAACTTCATTTTCTATAATTATTTGAACAAAAAATAATCATTTCCATGCCTCAATTGTATTTATTTTATTACTTGAAATATATCCATTTCACACATTCTATCTTCACTAAGTATATATATTAAATTATCAATACTTTTATCATTATAAAGCAAACATAACAAAAACACTTGTCATAATACCCAAAAAATAAATGTCATGACTAAAACTCTTAAATGACATACATTACATGAAACAAGTACATAATAATGATGAGCCAAAAGTAACTATAGAAATGTAGTTGCACAATTAGTTATAGTTTACAAACACATAAATGACTTCTAGTATCTCAACATAAAAAAGTTAGCGTTCCAATCAAAGTATTAGAGGTTCATGAAACCATATACCATAAAGTAGGACTATCCTAATCTACAAGGTAGGGGTAAGCATAAGCTATGCTAAGTCGGGTAAGGTCATTTTTTGAACTTGGATCCGACCCTAGACTGGAAGCTAGCTCACCATAAATATTGACTAGGACAACCTTTGATTTCGAACCTAATTCTAGACCCGACTAAATATAATGCAAATTTATTTTAGATAAAGTCTTCTCAATATATTACTTATTATTATGAATATGTAATTTGACATTTAAAATTATATATGTATATATATTATTAATCGTGTATATATGACAAAAAATTATAGAATCAATGATATTTTCGACCAAAGACATGTCATTACTCTATACACAATTGAATAAAGACATATACAATCATGATAAGTGAGTGACCATGAGATGAGTCGGGTTTGAACTATGTTTTTCCCCTACCCGACTCTAAATATTATCTAGGTCTAAGTTTTGAACACAAACTTAGTCCTAGACCTGATGAGACCCGACCCTATTTGAGCCTAATCATTATAGGCTGAAATCAGGTGCGTGAGGAGGAATGGGTCTTGCTCACCCCTACTAAAAGGGGTCAGCCTGAACGATCACTGACCAACCTACCCAAGCAACCTGGAAGATATATATATATATATACCACCAAAACCAGTTATTTCATTGCCAACTAAACCAACTACAATTTAAAGAAATTATCATTAATTAAAAATTCTATTAAACATCTCATTCAAGTACTTATCAAGTACACAATTAGAATGACCACAAAATCCCCATTATACAATTCGGAGCTTACTAATCTTCACCATTAAAAGTATGACATTGATAATTTTAAAGTTCACAATATTGAGGTTTATCGCCTAAGGTAAGCTCAATGCAAGCTATCATCCAACTTTAGGTCATCATATCATGCTATAACAGAAGACCAAGACCATAAAGATTAAGAATAGAGATTCTCTCTCACTTTAGATGTTTTAGTTAAGTATTTGAGCTTCGCGTATGTGTCCTTATATTTCTCGAGCACTTGAACCAATTTTTAATAATATCAACATCACAATCTAAAAGCAATAATCTTATTAGTAGAAGCTCTCACAACACAAACACTTCATAAAAAATAATTTGGTCAACACCAACACCTAAAGAAAAGTTACTATGATGAACCATTTTTGTACCTACAATAATGTATCATTATTATTTAGGCCACAAAAGATAGTGAATATATATATATATACCTTATAGATGGGGGAAGAAAAACAAAAACAAAATATAAAATAAAAATTCACCTTTTCACTTGGTACACATTCACTCAATTTTCTCACAAAAATATTCTTAGAGAGTACCCCTTACCTATACACACTCACACAAATAGAAAATGAGGGAAAGAAAGAGAGAAAGAAAGAGAGAAATGGGAAAGAAGTAGGAGAAACTCAAAATCTCCTCCTCCTCTAACAAGTCACATTCATGTTTGGCAAAAGGGGATTGAACTTTTTTTCTACCCAAATCAATTGAAAAAAGTGAATAGGATTATGCTATTATTATTATTATTATTATTATTATTATTATTATTATTATTTAATAATAATATAATAATAATAACAAGATTTTATTTTAACGAATTTATAAAGGTCTTAAAAATTATTATTTCAATAATTTATACGGGTCATAAGACTATTTAGGTCTCAACAAATACAATAGTTTGGGAATTAGTTTAAAAGTGACACTAATACAAAACCTTAAATCGGAATTATATTCAAAATCTCTTCTGAATATTGTTAAAATATTTGAATAGACTTAAAACAATAAAATTGAATGAGGTATTTTCCTCAAAATATTTTTAAGATATCATTGTGCTCACTTATTTTGAATACACTTATTTTCTCAATTAAATACTAAATATCAATTTAATATTCCAATTAAATTGATAATTCATATTGGAAAAGTAATAGGTGTTACACCATCTCTTAAAATCGTGCTCTCAAAACCATGTGAAAGATCTTGGCTTCTCCCAAAACTTCCCAATACCTCTCTTACTTAATATAATTTCCATCTTTTGTCATTGGGTACTCAATCAAATGGAATAAATCCAATTAAAATTGCAGTTTTCTCGCATGTAGCTGTAATTTCAATTTTATGGAAAATTTCTAACTTCTTCAACAACCTTTAGGGTCACATCATCCTCATATGAACCATTCTTATCCCTAGAACTGCCCATTTTTTCCTTTTGATTTCCCTCTTAGATTCCACGACATGATTATAAATTTGTTTACCAGACTTGAGGGTGGTGGTTGAATGAACTTGCTCATGTTCTCTAATGGAGTTTGAAGTTTCTTGAACTACATATTGTCCCTTATGATTAGGGATCGTTGGTTTGACTAAGGAATGTTCATCTCTCTTTCTGCTATCTCCATAGCCAAGTAACCTACTTGAACTTCTAACATGGCTATGGAATAGAGTCCACATGGGTAACATTCCTCATCTCATTCAAGATTGTTTGGTTTGAGTTTTTCATCTCTAGTCCTGGACATTGCTGAGGCTGCTAGAACCGAGTGTCACGCTGCATAACCGGAACACCTAAGTTACCTATAAAATTATTCTTCATCGAAGGAATATTGGAGTTAATTATTTGAATATGCATTGTCAAAAGTCTCCCAATTCCATAGCCCTCTTCAAAGTAGAAATCATTAACACATGGATAAGAAGGGTACATAGAGGTGTCATGCATTATACTTCCATAAAATTCATATTTTTGGTGTTGCGCAAAGTCTTTCCTACACCTTTATTTAATGACAGAGACTTAATTTCGCGTGTAAAAAAATCTATTCTAACCTTGAGGTCAGCCTCATTACTAACTTCATTTAAACCCCCCATTTTAGGTTACCTTGGCACATCCTACAGCTAGCAAAGTCCTCAAAAACATTAAGGCTCAATTAGGTTCATATTTAATAATGTGCCATTTTCATAATTTCAACCAAGACCCAATTGAATTTTGTTAGACCATTATAAAAATATTATACAAGAAACTTTATAAGCAAATCAAAACCATGGTGAGGAAACCTTATAAGCAAATCTATAAACCTCTTCAAACTCTGAAAAACTTTTCATTATGTTCTTGGCAAAAATCTGTATTTTCATTTCTTAAAGTTGTCATATTTAGATAAAAACAGTTGACGTAACATTTTCCATGATGTAATAGAATTAGAAGGTAAAGTGTTTAGGCAAGTCTTTGCTTTATCTTTTAATGAGAAAGGAAAGTGGTGCAAATGCATAGACTCCGTAGAAAAAGTTTCGAACCTAAATGTTCCACAAATTCTTTAATATGCAAGTATGAGTCTTCCCTATCTAAGCCATGAAAAATTGAGAGATTATCGATAACTTGAGGCTTGATTTCAAAATGGTATGCAACTAGTTGAGATAAAACAATGCATGCTGGTGGGAATCATGGATAGTGAAAAACATTACTCTCTAAGAGGTGTACTCTCATCTTCTTGAAGTGTCAAATTCATCTCTTCTATGAATGGGGATCACATGTCCCCATTCATGTCCCACTTGGTGGAACAAGTCAATCACAAAGCTCCAATCATTTAAAAAGAAAAATTATACACACATAAATTAATATTTTGTAAAGTTTGATTAGTCCAGGACAGGAAAATTATGTGATATGTGATCTTTGTCCCTCTTCTATTTGTGAAGAAGATCTTTGCTCCTGACCTTGACACGGTTTTGATGAAGACACCAACATCACCAAAAAGAAGAAAAGGAAGAATACCTATGAAGACAATGAAGATTCAAGCTTCAAGAGATTCAAGATTTTTAGTCTAAGTCTAAAATAGGTACTTCTATCCTATACTCTTGATTATACAATAGTAGTAATGCTCAAACTATTTTTAAAAGAAAATTGAAACACTTTAAAATACTTAAAACAATTTTCAAAAATAGTGTGTAACGAGTTACTTCATCTAAGTAACAGGTTACAAGTGTGAGAAAAGAGTTATCCAACTTAAAATTTATCAGAGTAATCCATTATTGTCTTTGAGTAACAGATTACCAGTGTTAATAAAGTTGAGTAACAAATTACTCAACTTGTTGTAATCGATTACTCCAAGTGAATTTTAAATTCATTGTTGGACAAAACATTTGGGTAATCGATTACTCAATGCTGTAATCGATTACTGAGAGTTGTTGCATTTTTCAAATTCAAAGTGAATGAGTTTCAACCCAAAAGACATGGTTTCATTTCAATCAATTCCTATCCTTTTAAAGAAGCATTTTGGCTGGTTGGAAAGCCTATATAAAGGCATTGAAACTCATAATCACAACACACAACATATACACAACTTTATACAAATTTCAAAAACTCTCACACATATTCTGAAATTATTTTCTGCACTTTTTGCAACAAGTTCTTAAACTTTCAAAGTTG
>NC_032014.1:25971582-25975124 GCF_001865875.1 Lupinus angustifolius
GTGCTGCAAGAGTACTGGATGTAGCCTTTGGTGGACAAGAAGGTGAACTAGTATAAAATTCCTTGTATATTCTCTTCTCTCTTATCTCTTTGATTTTACTTACTAATATTTTGCATATATTTTCCGCTACATCTTAACTCTTGATATTGCAGAAAAAGTGGCCATAATTTTTAAGTCAACTACTTCACCCCCTAATTCCCCCCCTCCCCTCTTAGTTGCAATCTCATTCTTACAATTGGCACCAGAGCTATTTTTGAGTAAGATATTCTCAAATTTGATCATATACCAAAGATGTCATCAAGATCATTCCTAGGAGTAGGTTCCAACATCAACCGCCCTCCAAGCTTTGTTGGAGAGTGCTATGATTTCTGGAAAATCAGAATGAGAATCTTCATAGAATCTCAAGACTTGGATATATGGAATGCCATTGAAGAAGGACCATGTGAACCCTTCACCGTTGTGAACAATGTAAGGGAAGTAAAGCCAAAATCTTCATGGCATGATGAAGACAAGAAGAAAGTGCAATACGACCTTAAAGCCAAAAACATTCTTGTGTCAACTCTAGAAGAAAAAGAATTCCTTAGAGTGTGAAGTTGCAAAATGTCGAAAGAAATTTGGGACACTCTAGAAAGGATACATAGAGCCAAAGAAGTACAAAGGTCTACAACAAATAGTGAAGCATCAACATCAAAGCAAAAATCTACATGCTCAATATGCAAAAAACCATATCATCTAAAATTTGTTTGTCAAGCCTTACAAAAGCATCATACTTTCAAAAGAAAGAAGGACAAGAAGCGTAGAAGAACAAATGTTATATCAGAAGATAAAGATGATGGTTCAAATGCAAAACTCAGAATTAAGGAGTAAACACATATTTCATTGATGGCTTCACACAATTCAAATGACGATTATGACGTTATTAACTCTGAACCAAATGATACATTTTCATATAATGAGTTACATAATTCTTTTTTTAAATTACATGAAGAATTTATTAGACTCTCTAAAGTGTGCCTAAATCAGAAAAACACTATAGAACATCTTGAGAGTCAAAATAAAATTCTACAAAAAGATTTGGGTGCTTTAAAATTCAAATCAAATGACAAGTACATTGATTGTCCAAAATATGATACTCTTGAAACTAAAATTGTTTCATTAAATTTGTTCAAGAAGAGTACTCATAAGTTGGACAATATTTTAAATATTCAAAAACATACCAATGACCGAAGAGGTCTAGGCTACACAAATAGCCGAAAAACTAATGGTATGACAAAGAGTACTTTTGTGAAAACTAAGAATGATTGCATGCATAATATTTCTAAAGAAAATCTTCATCAACATTATTTCTTCAAGTCTAAACAAAAGATGCATCAACATCAACCCACATGCTTTTATTCTAAAAATGTTGGTCATACTCCTAATTCATGTCATATTAGAAAAGTTGGTATTCCAACTAACCAATATGTTTGGGTTGAGAAATGTGCTAACCCCACAGGACCTAAATCACATTGGATACCTAGAAAATATTTTTAATTTGTTTTGCAGGAGTGCTTGAAAGCCATAAGCATAAATGTATTATCATGACAACGGCTGTTCAAAGCATATAGCACGATGAGATTCAAAATTATCATTTATTCAAGCAATAAAGGCCTTGTTACCTATGCATAGAACATCAAAAGAAAAATCATTGGTACAGGTAACATTGTTATTATATTTTTCTAAGTGCATGGTATGATCGTCTAACTAAATTTTTACTTGAAAAAGGTTTCAACAAAGGAAATGTCGACACTACACTCTATATAAAAAGAATAAATCATCATACTCTACTTGGTCAAATTTATGTAGATGATATTATTTTTAGTTCTACTAATGAGGTTTTCTCTAGTGAATTTGGCAAAATGATGCAAGGAGAGTTTGACATGTCCATGATGGGGAAGTTAAATTACTTCCTTGGACTTCAAATCAAACAACTTGATAATGGCATTTTCATAAGTCAATCCAAGTATTGTAGAGACTTACTAAAAAGATTTGACATGGATGGTTGCAAGCCAATAGCTACTCCTATGGGATCTGGTACTTACATTGATATAGATGAAGCAGGAAAAAGCATTGAAATATCAAAGTATCAAGATCAAAGAAGCAACGCACAAATGTGACTTAAAGGAAACAAGGAACTTCATCTTTGGAGTCCAACCCTCTTCACTTAACGCGACTTCTAGCAAATGATGAGCAACGTAAAATCTTTGAGGAGCATTTCCATGGTCGCATTATCTTCACTCCCAAATACGGTAATCTCGGGAACTTTCAGTTTGAAGATTTTCTATTTCTTTATCTCTTGAGACAACAAAACCTTTTCGATTTCTATTGTGAATCAAATGAAATTTATCCTGAATTGATTAGAGTATTTTACTGTAACATGAACTTTAGGAAAAATTGTCTTACTTCATATGTAAAAGGAAAAGAAATTACTTTGGATTTGAAAACCACGAGTTCATTGTGCTGTAACATACCCTATATGGGAGCATTGCAGGCTTCGGCCTTGTATGCGAATGGGAAAACTATGATCGAAAAGTTTTTTATTATTCTCTGTGTAGAATTACTAAAGAGGAAATAGAAACGCTTAAGCAACAGGGTTATGGTGAAACTGTTAAAAATAGAGATATCCTTTCTGCTGGACATCTCAAACTAGAAGACTGTTTGCTTCATTATTTTATGAGCTATGTCATCTTACCAAAATTTTCAAACCACTCTCAAATAAGTGACGTAGAACTCCAATTGATATATGCTATGAAATTTAATCTGAAAATCAATTAGACTCTAATGATAATGAGACAAATATGGTGTGTAAGAGGAACCCAAAGCCCTTTGCTATATGCAATCTTCATAACAAAAATCCTTGAGCATTTCGGTGTTTCTACTGTTGGAGAAATTAAGGTCCCACTTAACCCTCATGAAAGCCATATTGATGTGGATGTAATCCACAAAATGGTCTTCACATTTGATCTTCATGACCGGACCTACAAGCATAAGAAAGATAGACCTCCTGCTCCTGAACCAGAACCTACCCCCACTAATCCTTCTAAACCTCAACCTTCTGAGTTTCATGCTCAATCTTCCTCATCTATTGTCATACCTTCAAATCAGATAATTATGGATGAGTTGATTTCTCTTCGAAGCTACATCACTAACCAGATGGATGCCTTTGATACTCAAAATAAACAAATCTAGTTTGAACTTCATCGTCTCTCTTCTAAGCTGAGTTACATGGACGTTGATGAAGACAGTTCTGAATCTGAATCTTAGACTTTATCTGTTGTTAGTTTTTTTCTGTTCATGGTGGTTAAGCTTAGATATAGCTTCTGTCATGAATGGTTAAACATTGGATGGTTAGCTTTTGTCCATGGTGGTTAAGCTTTAATATAGCTTATGTCATGGATGGTTAAACGTTAGATGATATAGATTTTACCATGGATGGTTAAAAATTGTTATTACTTCAAATCAAGATTCCAAGCTGGGAGTTACAGATTTTCACCCACCAGCTT
>NC_032014.1:25975224-26002076 GCF_001865875.1 Lupinus angustifolius
GGGGTATTGGAAATATCTAAAAATTATTTTAGAAGTTGGTTAGGAAGTTAGTAGTTATTTTATGAAGTTTGTATTAGTTTCTTGGTTTACAAGCTTTCTTTCTCCTTTTGCTTTGTATAAATAAGCCATATGGCATCACTTTTGCAATCAATGAGAATAAGGTCAATTTCCACATTCTCTTCTTGCTCTTTGATTTCTAATACATTAGATGTGAACAAGAGAAGTGTCATATAACTATAAGAATATGATGGCAAACTAAATGGGGGTTTTCTGCATTAATGACAGTTTTTTGTAACTTTAAAAAGATTAGAGTATAAATGTAGCGGATAATGTTAAGTTACACAAATTAAATGTAGAATAAAATAGATTTTATACTAATTCACCTTCTTGTTCACTTAAGGTTATGTTCAATCCCCTTGAAAGCACAAGATTTCAGCTTCATTGATGTAAAATACATACTATAATTGGTGGTAGCAAGTAGAGTTGATAGTGCTTTGAAAAAGTATAGCTTGTGTGATGAATGAGCTAAATTGATTATAATGATGATAATAAAAGTCATATTCCAATTCTTTTGAGATCATCATTGACACAAAAACATCTCACAAGTTGGATTTCGATTCATGAAATATTGGATTAGCTTTCACACATTAGCTAATTCTAACCTTTCTAGGGGTGGTGCCTCAAGATCTAAATGCAATAAAATATGTAAACCTAGGTGCCTCCATTTTCATAACACCATAATTTAAAGACCTTTGACATTTCGATTCCACAAGGTATCCACTTGAATCATTGTGATAAGTGAGCTCTTTTTGTAAGAACTTCTAATAGCAAGACTCCAAAAATGTACACTTCTTGTTGGGACAGTCTCTTTTATACCAAAGCTAGAGATTAATGCAAGGTCATTCATGTCAGGAAGCACGTTGGGTGATTTCACTTTTCCATGTGGTATTTTGGCTGCGTTATTCTCTACGTGAATCCGAGCAAGGACTCTAGCTGCTCCTAACATCAATTTTATTCTTGTAGTCCAGTCTAATGGAATTCTTCTTGAACAATGGTTCCCAAAGTCTGTGCACTACTTTTGCACCATTCTTCTGATGGTTCATCACAAACTTATGCTTTTGATGATTGTTCCATTCTTTCACTACTCTTTGCAACACAATAATATTGTGCCTATAATACCGTGGAATTCCTTTGATATATGAAATAGAGGCAAGAAACATTGATAGGAGACCAGGTGGATTAAGATCAAATCAAGAACCTTTTTTTCCATTCAATGATGATGTGTGTGAATGATCAGGATAAAATATACACAAAAGGATAACATGAATATGGCACACAAAACATGGATTATGAGATGATGTCACCTTCAAGATCATCAAGAAGTTGTCTTTGCCAATGTATGGCTCATCACAAACTTATGCTTATGATGATTGTTCCGTTCTTTCACTACTCTTTGCAAGACAAGAATATTATGCCTATAATACTATGAATTCCTTTTATGTATGAAATGGAGGCAAGAAACATTGATATGAGACCAGTTGGAACTAAGATCAAATCAAGAACCTTCTTTTCCATTCAATGATGATGTATGTGAATGATCAGGAAAAAATATACACAAAAGGATAACATGAATATGGCACACAAAACATGGATTATGAGATGATATCACCTTCAAGATCATCAAGAAGTTGTCTTTGCCAATGTATTCAACCCATTGATTATTTTGTTGACTATTTCCATATATTTGGCCTTTGTCAAGAGGGATTATATGTGGAAATTTAATTGAGTAGAAGTTGATGAGCAACAAACAATTTCTGTTTCTTTTCATTTGTAATGGCTCCACATGAGCCACATTTGAAAACATATGCACAAGATGGAAGCAAGAAGGAGAAAGAAGAGGATGAAATAGAGGAATAAAAGCATAAGAAGAAGTCAAGAAAGGTATAAGTATTGCTCTGATACCATATTAGAAACCAAAGAGAAAGAAGAGAATTTGGAAATTGACTTTATTCTCAATGATTGAAAAAGTGATGTCATATGGCTTATTTATATAAAGAAAAAGTAGCTCCCCATCCCTTTTCTTTTAGGGCAACCTGACACATCAAGAAAAAACAAACATAATGTTAATTAATCACATTGATAAATAAGGTATGGAAATCAAGTTTAATTAAATGATTGATGATCACTTACAACACGATTTGCCACTTCTTGAACTTGTTCATTATCGATGAAACCGACCTTGTTCATTACCGATGAAGCCGACCTTGTTCTTACAAGCATCCACCCATAGAACATCGAGGTCTACCGCATGATCAGTTGAGGGTGTATCATTTTGTTCCAACTGCCAAAACATAACCAATAATAATATAATTAGATATATGGATACAAAACATAACCAATAGTGTACTTACAAATTAACAATACTTACAATTTTTCCTCGATTCCTCTAAACCCCATTCGAGAAGCTCGGTATGGATACAAAGGCTTAGATGCCTTTTTGCGGTTTTCATTACTTACTTTATGCAAAAACAAACAACATTAGCATCAACAATCATATATATGTATATACAAAAGTATATAAAATAATAAAGTCAGTGCAAAGATGGCCATTTTACCAAGAAATACTTGTCTTCTGAGCGTGTAGTGACAGAAGCCTTCCAATCCTCATCTCCAATGACATTTGCATATTTGGTTGGAGGTTTTAGTTTGACATTGTTATCCGTATCTCTGATATATTTTCCAGCATCGGTTCTGAATTGTTGGAGAGTCTTGCCGATAGATTTAAGGATGTAATCCTTATGCTCCTCACCAACATCAAAAGTTGACTGAAAACACAAAAATATATTGCATGCATGAAAGCACATACATTGCATGAATACACAAAAGTACATATAAATTGCATGAAAGCAAATACATTGCATGAAAACACATATACATTGCATGAAAACACATAAGCACACATGCTAGAATAGAAACTTATTGTTATTTCATTCTAGATACGCTCCTTCATGACATTCAACCTAACATAAGTCCATTTGCTGTATGTTATAGGCACATTATGCTTAACCACGACCGCAATGTAGCTAACCAATGTGTTGCCACCCTTCGAGTTTATAGGTTGGTCTTTTGTGTTCCATTCAACGGCTAGCTTCACTTCCTTACTTCTTGCACAAATGACATTCTTCATGGAAGTCATTCCACGTGGAGTTTGTTTATGAACAACGAGTTGCTTGTCATGTGAAGTTGATGTAGCATCGTGACCATTGTGAGAATCATGTTCACCGCATTGGGAAGTCATCGATGAAGTTTTTTGAGCTAGTATGAGGTTTTCTTAGTGTATGATGTTCCGTGAGTGTGAGGTTTTCTTTTCGAACAAGTTTGAGAGTGTAGAGGAAAGTGAGAATCAACTTTGGATATTTAAAAGTCGTGACCATTCAACAACTCTTATTTAAGAAATATTTGTTGATATGACATCTTCAACCGCACTTATCTAAGAAATCGATGTTGATATGACATCTTCAACATCGTTTCTTTAGTAAAGCATTATGGAATTGATGTCATATCAACAATACATCCTTAAAGAATCATTGTTAAACATCCATGATATGAATCCAACTTTTGATAGCTCATAGTCATAACATATCAACAATGCTCCTTTAATCATACATTGTTGAATATATGTAAATTAATAGCGTTGTCTTGAAGGTGCATTGTAGAAGTTATAACATATGTGTTAAACATAACCGCCTATCCAAATTAACAACGCTTTCTTGAATGAGCGTTGTTGAAGTTATAATATATTTATTGTTGTTGATAATTATATGTTAACAACATATAATTATCAATAATGCAATAGATATATTATAAACAAATATATTGTTATATACAACACGATGAATATTTGATAAGTTATATTTTAGGCACAATGCTGGTTTCCCCGAATGGTGCACACCTGGAGATTGGCGGAGAGAAACTTCATGCACAAATGCGGTGTGGATACCATAGCTTCAAGATGGTTGAGCGTTGGACGACCCCAAATAGTGTTGTATGCTGAGTGGCAATTTATGACTAGGAATATTGTCTGGATTGTCTGCTAAGTGGTTGATCGTTGATAGTTAACCAAACATCCACCTAGCCCAATAGAGTAATGCCTTGGCCGGTGAAACCTACCAACTATTCATCGTAAGGTTGTAGATCATGATCTCTCAGGTTCATATTTTCAAATAAATCCTAGAACATGATGTCGCTCAAAATCCTTTGGTCAATAAGAGTTTGTCGACCTTCAAGTTATTCAACTTTGCGGTGACGACCAATGGATTATCATGCTCCCAGACGACACCCTCATAATCAGGGTCGTCAAAGGAGATGGGAGGAGTGTGTCTATTGACTTGAGTGTTCATGACATTCGTCTTCATGACCTCCCGCACATATCGTTTTGGGGTTGAGTTGAGCATGTTGCCGATGGCAAATCCTCCAGAAATGGTGTTAATATTGATCGGGCTTCTATTCCTGCAATTGTTCGGTCAGTATCAATCTGTCCGACCTTTGTGTGGAGGATGGCCATGTTGGTGCCCTATAGGGGAATGACTCCTCGGAGGGCTGGGTCGATACGGTGAGGGTGACCGTCGTTGTTATGTTATTCTTGCAATAAAACGTTGCAGGTGGTCGACCTGTATCAGGTCCTCAATCATGTCCTACAATTTGGTTCAATCGTCTGTTATGTGATCAAATGTGTTTTGGTATTCACATTATTTTGATCGATCTTGTGGTCCCACCTTGTTGTTTGGATTGGGTTTGGGGAGCTTAACGAGATGGGTGGTTATGACTTCTTGTAAAATTCTGGAGCGTCTAGCATTCAGGGGGGTGTAGGTTACATATTTGGGTTTGCGGGGTATTTTTGGGAGGTCATCTCTGAGGTCGTCATGGAATTTTGGTTGTTTGGTTTCCCGTGAGGGGTTGAGCATATGGTGCTCGTTAGGTGATCCAATAGTGTGGGTTTCTTCCAAATTAATGAATTGTTGGGCTTTGGGGCGAAGGTTTTCCATAGTGAGATCAACATACTTGGTTAGCTCGGTTCTAAAGAGGAAATCTTTGAGACCCATGACCAGCACGTCCACGGCCACGTCAGGACTTAAAGTTCGGACATTACCTCAACATTGAATCTGTCAAAGTATGCAAGGATAAACTTGTGTGGACCTTGCCAAATTCTGGACAAAGTGTAAGAGGATCTTGGTTGTTCCTTGCTGGCTGTAAAGTGGACATTGAACATGTCAGTCAAGGTGGACCATTGGTTTATGCTGTTTGGCGCTAGCCGAATGAACCATTGGAGCGTAGTGTGTTATAGGGTGAGCGGGAAAGCCCAACACATGATGGGGTTTGTTGCGCCGTGGAAGAGCATAGAGGCCTCAAAAGCATCGAGGTGATCTTGGGGATCTAAGGTGTCATCATATTGGTTGATGTTGGTCGAGTGAGCCAAATGTTTTGGTAGAGGGTATGACATTTTATCGTTAGTGAAGGGGTGTTTAGCCCCGCAGATGTTATGGTCGGAGAGGTGAGAATGATTTGTGGTCTTGGTGTGCATGGGTGGTTTGTGGATTTGATGGGATTCGCTGACAGATTCGATTGTACGTGCTTGAGTGGAATTTGGTTCTTGTTTGGATTGGCGGAGTTCTGCCAACAAATTGGCATGTTGGTGGATTATCTTCTCATGTCTTTCTATGATTTGCAGGAGTTGTTTAGTGGTGGGCGGAGGTTGTTCTGGAGTAGTGTGGTGGCTCCAACTAGCTTGTTGTGAGGGTTGTACTTGGGATGCTGGATTGGTGGAGGGTGTATGATAGTTGGGAGGCATGTTTGTGGGTGTTGATTCTATGTGGCTTGTAGGATTTGTTTGATTTGTGGTGGTCACCACGGTGTAGGTAAGCCACAGACGACGTCAATGTTCTTTTACAGATGAACAATGTGGTCAGACTAGAAGTCCGAGTAAGAGGTCTTATGGTTCTGGATGGAAGTAGACTTGGACCCGCTGGTGGAGGTACCTGAAAAGATTCTCCGACAATCAAGTCAATAAGACTAAAGAGGTAATGCTCGAGAGCAATAAATGAGATATGTGAAGTAAGTAGAATATAATAATGACAAGTGATGAGTTCTAAGTGATGTGGGAATGAATGATACTTCTTGCTGGAGGGAGGCCCCTATTTATAGTGATTGAGGTGGATGACATAACTCTGGAGGGTATTATTGGCATGGCTAACCATTCTGGCCTATGGGGACTGCCTTTTCCATGTCAGGCAGCTCTTATAGGGGCGTACTATGTGCATAGTTGACTTGTAATTTGTGGCAGGTCTAACAGCCATATTGCAGTTTGTCATTGTCGTGTTGGCAAAGGTAGGTGAGATTGCAGGTGGCATGGCAGTGCGTTGTTGGCGACATGTCAGATGGGAAGTGGTCCTAACCCAAACCTAGGATGCCTGGTATGAGGGGAATGATCTCGACTCAGCTCTTTGATTGGTTATACCCGATCTTTGCTATATCGGATGGAGGCCATTCTGGGCAACCAAGATATCTGGATGACCGAGATGGAACAATATTTTAAACTGAGACACCCCAAGTTTGATAATTGTTATCCACTACTTTCATATTATGAAAATATTGAATACTTTTCTCTTTCTTATATTCTAAAATATATATATCTATAATAAAATTGAAGCTATAATTTATGCTCACCGTTGGGAGAACATATTTCAACCGCCAATAGAAATAAAAAGTGCATAGATAGAAGTAAAAACATATTTTCCTATTTAGTGTTGTTCATTCACAAAAGAAAAAAAATCAATAGGTTTGTACTGGTAGATATATTTAGTGTTTGCCTATTGATTTTTTTCATTATACTCATAATTTATTTACATAACTACTTATCTAGCCCCAAAGATTCAAATAACTACATATATGCTATAAAACAAAAAAAGAAAGATGTGTATACTTATAGTATATAAAATCTATATTGTCATACATCATTCATATTTAATTATCATTAATTTTAAAACAAAATCTATATGAATAATAGACAATTTTTGTAGATATTACATTCTAAAACAAACTGTAAGATAATGGGGCATGTACTCTCAGTGTATTTTGTATTTTAAAAATAAAGTTGGATATGATAGTAAGGGTATAAAGAGGAAAAATGCAAAAATGATAAGTGGTTAAGGGGAACAAAGATCCTCTATCTTAAAAATTTATGTCTTTAACTAATTAAATTTCATAAAATAATATAAAAATAATAATTTTTGTTTTTATAATTTTTAATTAAATCGAATTTTGTAAATGTGTATTTTTTATGACATGTATTTATCTTGGTATGTTTCTGCCAAGAAAATATTGGAAGGGGTCTCAGCCAGTTGCCGAGAATTAGGGACTATGGGATCTGTGTCTTCTCGGTTTTTGAGATATTGTATTTATCTTTTATGCCTATGCTACCCTACCCTTAAATAGGGACCACTTAGTTTTTTTTATCACCAAGAACCAGTTATTAGGTTAACAACCTAAGTTTGTATGAATCTCATTTTTCTCACGTGCAACTTTATCGTCTCTTTTTTATGTGGGATTTTCATCATCAATTTAAATGAATGTGTAAAAATAGGCATTATCTTAATTTTCCATCCAAAACTCTAAGTTGATTCCTATGTAGTTGATATTATTCAACATAATATTATATATGTGTCATTCATATGTGGATTCACAATTATGTAATATTTTTTGGTTTCTCATTCTTCTCATTTGTATAGAGCTCGTCCATATATTTCTTATTGCATTTTTATTCTATAACTTAGGTAATTGTGACATAAAGGCTCTCTTTTTAATATGCATAATATAAATATAAGTAAATGTTGTCAAGGTTGATATTACAAGTATCTTACTCAATAAAAGTAGACATTTATAAAAAAATATTTTTAATGTACAAAATAAAAATTGTAAATAATCAATGAATGAAATTTAAAAAAAATATTTTTTAGTTTAAACAAAAAATATTATCAGATAATCATGATCAAGTGTATACATTAGATTAGTTTATTATTAGGTAAATTATAAAATTAGAAAATAAAGAAGAATTATGCTAAGTATTCAATACAGTTTTATTTTTTCATTTCTTTTATCGTTCATCTTCTTCTCTTTGGGCATGCACTACTTTTTTATCATTAGTGTGCATGGGACAACAAGTTATTAATATTCAATTCTAGAATATGGGATTGTCATTGCAAAAAGTATTATACTTTTATTAGGTATATTAAAAAGTTGATCATTCTTGCGGAATCATAAGTAAGAGGATGAAAAATGTCAATAAAAATTGGGGCCAAATTTGCACAAATGAAAAAGATGATCGGTCATTATTGCACTTTATAATTATGAGTGTCACATAAGAATGACATGTGTAATGTCACCTTGGAAGACATTTCTCATGTGTGAAACACCATTAAGGTTACATTTCAGATGGAAAATTAACCAAGGTACAACTTTTGCAATTCATTTAATTTAGAAGATGAAAATCACATATACAAATAAGGATACTAACATTATACAGTTGAAAAACTTGAAAAACAAATTTATAGTTTTTTTGGTTTTTCAATGTTTATTTACTTCATAAGATGAAAACATCAATACTTGCATTTTTTGAAATAAAATTAATTATAAAAGAGTCTAATATTTATGTATATCAATGTAAATATTTATGTATATCAATGTAAATATTTATACATAGTCAGTACATCATCCATTGTATTACTTTTTTGAAAAGTTAATGCCGATTAAAAATAAGTGGTGAATTATAGACTGACAGTACATAAATTTCTCACACTATTAATGGATAATTTTTTCTTCTTACTAAAATAAAAATATTCCTGAAAAACATTTTTTAGAATGAAATTTAATAAAATAAAGAAAAAAAGCAAAAGTAATAAGAGCCATTTCATATATATTTTTCCATAAATGTTCTCAACATAAACCACTCAATTGGCTTGGTGGGTTGTCTTTTTGACTTCTAGAAGAATCAAGAATCCAGCTCAATTTTCATATTGTCATGTTTTGGACTCTCATTCCATAACTATGAAGAATTAGTGGGAAGGATAAGATTTCATAACCTTACGAGAGTTGTGCTATATTTTAGTGAGCAAAATGCAAATAAAAATTGGTTTTATACTCAATTTCGATAATTTTGATCTTTGAACCATATTTTAGAGGTTTGATATCAAATACAACTCAAAGAATGTATTAGCATGATGTTTGCCTATATTAAAGCAATACATGGATCAATATCTTAGGTTTAATTAAATATTTATTATTATTATTATTATCTATTAAATAATTAAAATTATATTTTTTTTATATATGATAAAGTTTATTTTGGTCTTGTGTATCTCTATATGTTATAAGGATACGCAAGAGCAAATTTGTCTTTTATTGATCGAGTGATTTTTAATATAATTATATTAGGAGAGAAGAAATAATAGATTGATGAATATATATGAAGCTCGGTTCACATTCATGCATTATAACCACATATTACATTGCATTATTTTATACATGTATCATGTATATACCTACAAAATAGAGAAAATTTGAGATGCATGTATCATGTATAGATGTACCAAATTATTTTATACCTGTATCATGTATATATTCGAAGACAATTTCACATACTTCTAAAACTTAGGCAAAATTTAAAAAAATATCTTAAACTTTATGTCTTTGTAAGTAATTATCATAAATTATTTTTTCCTAATTATTATTTGTGTAATTGGCTTCTACGTAATTATAATATTAAATTAATAGAAATGAAATTTTTTAACTGATGTGTTTTCTTTCATTCTTGAATGTTATACATTATTATGGAATTTTATTATATAAATATATTATTATTGTATTAAACAATTTTAACTCTAAAATTTACTTATTATTTTTTTATGAAATCAATTTTGTAATAATTTGATGGCGATTTTGTCTAGAAATTAATGGTGGTTAACCTTCATTGTTACATAACTATTGTTGTGAGCATGAGTGCATTAAATTCCTTATTTTTCTATTAGTAAATTAATAATATATTCTTGCAGAAACTAATTTCAATAACTAATAATTTTTAATGAATAATTAGGATTAAAAATAGTGTGATAACTACTTCTAAAAGACTAAAACACAAAATTTACATATGATTTATCACCTTTCCCCAAAATTTAGTATAAAAATAATGGAAATGTTTTGTCTGATGCAAAAAATAATAGATCTTTATTATGATATGTACACTTATAAATGTGTAACTCCTTATTATCCCTCTAGATTTTAAGCCATTGATCTTTCTTAACACAACCTATGGAATTCTTCTCAATTGTCCTCTTCCTCTATCTCCCTTCTCTTCTCCTATCTCTACTTTCATTCTGACACTAGAAAGCACAACAACACAGGCTTCAAAATCTACCCTATCGTAGGATCCCTCCCAGAGTTCTTGATTAACCACCGCTTCCTAGAATGGACCACCCAAATCCTGGGCGAATGCCCTACCAACACCGCCGTCTTAGTCCGCCTCGGAATGGTCAACAACGTCATAACAGCAAACCCCGAAAACGTCGAACACATACTAAAGACCAAATTCGAGAACTACCCAAAGGCTGAACTATTCATTAGCCTCCTCTTAGATTTCCTGGGCCAAGGGATCTTTAACTCCGACGGTGATCTCTGGAAGGTTCAGAGGAAAACCGCAAGCTACGAATTCAACACTAAGTCGCTCCGAAACTTCATAATGGAGAACGTTATGGTTGAACTTCAAATGAGGCTTCTTCCAATATTCTCTGGGGCTTCCGAGACTGATAAGATCCTTGATTTGCAGGTAGCCATCGATTTAGGATTAATTATGTTTAATGTTGTCTGCAATTTATCCTTCCCACAAATGAAAAACAAGGAACTGGTCTTGATTTTAAAGTTGGTTCCATTTTCCAATTAATTGTTATGTGCTTAACTCCTATATATATATATATCATGTTTACAGGACATATTGGAGCGGTTTGCATTTGAGAATATTTGCAAGTTGGCTTTCAATGTGGATCCCGGTTGCCTCAGCGGTGATGCTACCACTGGGACCGAGTTCATGGCGGCGTTTGAGGATGCACCCATGCTTAGTTCACAGAGGTTTATGTCTGCTCTACCAATAATTTGGAAAGTCAAGAAATTGTTCAACATAGGATCGGAGCGGAGGTTGGGGGAATCTATCTCTATCGTTAATAAGTTTGCTGATGAGATCATACAGTCCAAAATGGAAGCCAAGGATTGAACCCATGGCGAGGATTTGCTGTCACGATTCATTGGAATAGAGGATAATAACTCACCAAAGTTTCTCCGCGACATAATCATAAGTTTCATCCTCGCTGGACGCGATACGACTTCGTCTGTGTTGACCAGGTTCTTCTGGATCCTGTCTTCGAGACCAGATGTGAAGAAAAAAATCACTGACGAAATCAAATTTGTTCACTCTTGAAACGGAGGACAAACAATGTTTAGTTATGAGGAGCTAAAGGAAATGCATTACTTGCACGCAGCAATTTCAGAGACTATGAGGTTGTACCCACCTGTTCCGCTTGATACGAGAGTGTGTTTAAATGATGATGTTTTACTAGATGGTACGGTGATTAAGAAGAATTGGTTCATGACATATCACACTTATGCAATGGGGAGGATGGAGAATTTGTGGGGAAAAGATTGCACTAATTTTAAGCCAGAAAGGTGGCTTGAAAATGGTGTGTATGGTAAGGAGAGTCCTTTTCTGTTCCCGGTTTTTCATGCAGGTCCTAGAACATGTTTGGGGAAAGATATGGCATATATTCAGATGAAATCTATTGTAGTTTGTGTTAGAGAGAGGTTCGAGATTGATGCTGTCGATAGGGACACTTGTCCTGAGCATCTATTGTCTTTGACTTTGAGGATGAAGGGAGGTTTGCCAGTGAGAATAAGGCCAAGCGCGAGAAATGCAACCTAATCTATGCTACTGCTAGTGTATCGGTAAAGATGGTTACATTCTTAATTTAATTTTCTAAATTATAGTGATTTGTGATGAATCAATTCTTCCGAAAGTAGTCATGGACACTGGTCATAGAAGCTCAAGCACCGAAGAAAGCAAATGACTTTTAATATATAAACATGTGCTAAATGATCTCAATATTCTTTTTCCAGCTTTACATTACAGTAGAAATAAAATGATTTGTGTTGTTTGACGAATTACATCGTGGCATTGAACCTGTTGAACAAGTTTTAATAATCAATGAATTATGATTGTTTATATAAAAACTAGCCACGTTCTATTTGTTTCTCTCTTACCGTTCAAGTTATCCAACAATAGGATATAAAATATCAACAAAATCTGTAGTCATAAATAATATCAATAAAAACATATTATCAATTAAAAAGTTTAAATATTTATTGTTATTACTATTTTTGTTTTATTATTATTATTGACTTGTGATATAATGTAAGATAACATGTTTGTGTTCATAGAATATAACCACCAACCAACAATGTCAACATTCACTCATGTTAACATTAGGCCTTTCCCAAAATATTGTATTTTTTTTTTGACCATTTTCTAAGACATGACAAAGCATATAAAGTTTATAATTATAAATCTGATATCCTAAATCATGAGAGATTGGATTACTAGCTCAATATACCTTTCAAAACATGTAAAACAAAAAAAATATGTATATTCAAAGATTAGAGTATACTATATTTATTTTAAAATATCTACCATTTACAAAAAAAATTGTATTTTATTTTTTAAATAAAATAGTAAATCATGATTTTCCTACCTCCAAAAGGAAGGAAATTCCCTTTTTGGCCAATTGTGGGGAGGAGGAATTTGACATCATGAAAAGGTGGCACTGTGGAATTGTTGATCACGATGCAGCTTAATCCAAAAATTGATGCTCTCTCGTCGTGGGTTGGTGATAGTGATGTTGCTCCACTCCATAAAATGGGAGTGCTCTAGTCCAAATGGAAATCTTTGGTTCTTCAATTTGAAGATTAGGTGTCGTGAGCAACACTAAAACGTGGTAAAACAACTTGAGATTGATCAAGACACTATTGATAAGTGTTAATAATGCATAAATTTCATACACATTTATGGCACTTATCCTTAGAAAAATTGAGAAAATCAACTTAATTCAACATTTTTTGGATAAAATATCACAATATCGTATATATGCTTTGTGTATTTCTTTTCTACTTAATTTTGTAGGATTTAGGTAGAAAAGAGATGGAATATTCAAGTGCAAGCAAAGTGCTCAAAATAGGCCAAAATGATCCATACATGACATGCTTAAGCTTAGCGTGCCAAGTTGTGTGCTTAGCCTTAAGCATGACTCAACAACTTGGCTTATGTGGAAAGTATGAAGTCAACATGAAGCTGCTCACTAAGGAGCTTAGCTTGGACCAAATGCACGTCCAGCGTGACCTGGACACCAACTTGGCACCGTCAGACTCAACTAGGCACAGTCAGAACACAAGTCTGTCACGAGCCACCACACGCATGGCAAACGCTAAGTGCTCATTAAGCAACTTAGCGTGGCACCTGGAGCGCCCGACGTGGAACCAAGCACCAAGCCACATCAGCATCAAGCACAGCCAAGCTGCTCAAGCAGGCAGCTCAGCGGTGCCACATAGGAGCTTGACGGTGTACACTCAGCAAGTTGGCCAAGTTGACTTAGCACCCAAGTATGCTTACCTCATGTATGACCTCACCCTAAGTAGCCTCCTTAGGCTTTTCAGAAGTAGCTCACAATAGCTGGGCCAAGTAGCTCACCATAGCTTGGGTGACTCATCCCTAAGAAGGTGACTAAGCTGCTTGGCCAAGTGACCAAACTCATGCTGAAGGGTTTGGGCAGCAGCTTAGCGGTGGAAGAGTGAAGCTTAGCGGGGTCCTGAAACTCCTATATATAGGAGGCACTTCAAGGCTTAATTCACTCATCACATCATCAACTTCATTCATACACACTTCCGCAATTTATTGATTTATTCATTTATTATTTATCAACCTTCCATAAGGAAGTATTTTGGTTAATAAAAGGAAATAGAAATAAATATCACCCATTATCACTTGTGTTAATTTGCTAAATTCATACCAGTAAACCGGTGTTAGAATTTATTCCATAACACCGAGATGGTATGAAGTTGTTAATAATTCAATAAAGCTACTTTTTTGATCAAATGGAATATTCTTGAAACCATTATACCGGTGCTGGAAATTCTTGCCAACAAAGCCGAGTGGGTGAGCAAAAAATAAACCATTCACTAAATAAATCGATCAGAAACTTGTCTTACCAAGCAAGAAAAATCTTTCAACAAAGTGGCGCTGCTGCTGGTGAATTGCTAAATAATAGAAATTATTATTTACTATGCTATATTATTAATAATCTTGTATAAAAATGTTTTTCTTCACTTTCTGTATAAAAATATAAATAATAAACTTTATTTTAACCTTGTTTATTGTTTATGCTTTAGATCTTTTTTTCCTACTAATTCTTTTGTTGGAAATAGTTAGATTTCCATTTTGTTTAAATTTCAAGAATATGGATTACAATCAGGACATTGATATTCACGATGAAGTTAATAACTTCATGAAGGAGTTTCAACAAAAGTTAGATCAAGTAAATAAAAAATTGGTAGAATTACCCAAACAATTGATGAATGTCAAAAATGAAAATTTTTTGGTGTAAAGATTGTAGCCAACAACATAACCATGTCCAAAAAGAATTTTGTTTCATAAACCAACAACAATCACTTCACAACAAACTAAAGGAGATATTGAAGCAGTTTATGCATACAACCATCACACATCAAAAAGGTACCGAAGATGCTATAAAAAAGATGGGAGATCAAATCAGGCAAATAATTGAAATTCTGTTATTTCAGCACACTGCGAAAGTATCACAACTAGAAGTAGGAAACTTGTGGGTGTTGGAAAAGAAAAATAATTAGAAGGAAAAGAAGAAAAAAATGGAAAAGAAGAAGAAAAAAAATGAAAAAGAGAAAAATTGTACAGAAAAAAATAACAATGATGTACTAGAAACTAGGGGGTACAAAAAGAAAAACTATACCCACTAGTGAAAGAAAGAGTACTCTATCCCTCAGCTTCTTCAAAAGCCAAAGAGAAAGAAAAGCAATTCAAAAGGTTCATGGAATTATTCAAGTCTTTTCAAATCAACATTCCATTTTCTGAAGCTTTAGAGCAAATGCTTGCATACTCCAAATTTATGAAGAAATTGCTATCCAAAAATAGAAGCTATCAGGATGCAGAAGCAATTCACCTTAATGCAAGTTGTAGTGCTATCTTGCAAACTAACATACCTCGGAAACAAAAAGATCCGGGCAGTGTGACTATCTCGGTCACAATCGGAAAAGTAAATGTGGGCAAAACACTTGTTGACTTGGGAGTCAGTGTCAGCCTAATGCCATTGTCGTTGTTGAGGAGAATTGGAGGTGTTCAGTTGAAGCCAACTAGAATGTCTCTACAACTTGTAGATAGATCTATAAAATATCAAGGAGTTGTTGAAGACATTCTGGTTAAAGTTGATAAATTTCTCATTCCTCTTGACTTCACCGTCTTTGACATTTCTGAAGATGTAGAAATACCTCTCATTTTCGAGGGGCCATTCATGAGAACGACGAAGATGGAGATAGACATGGAAAATGGTAAACTGAAAGTTCGTGTAGATAATGAAGAAATTCAGTTTGACATTTTCGAGGCGATATATCATCCAAAGGACAAAGGGCAATGCTTTCAACTAGATGTTCTTGATGAGATTTGTGAGCAAACTCAATTAGATGGACCTTTGGAGATGCCTGCAGATTTTGTAGAGGGAGATCAGATCAAAGAACTGATCAAAACTCTTGATGCAACAAATGAGATCCTCCATTTACAAGAAAAGTTGGAAGATAGCCAAAGTGGAGACAACAAATCAACATTTCAGATGGAGTTGAAGGAACTTCCGTCCCATTTGAAATATGTTTTTGGAATGAAATTCCGACAAACCAGTAATTATTAGCAATCTACTTTCCGCTTTGGAAGAGCAAAAATTGGTTCGAGTATTAGAACAACACCAAAAAGCACTTGGTTGGACATTGATAGATCTGAAAGGAATCAGTCCATCATATTGTATGCACAAAATTATGATGGAAGATGATTACAAACCTTGTACACAACCATAAATAAGACTCCACCCAACTATGAAGGAAGTGGTCAAAAAAGAGGTGGTGAAGATGCTTGAAGCTGGTATGATTTATCATATTTCAGATAGCAAATGTGTAAGTCTGGTTCAGGTAGTACCTAAAAGAGGAGGGATGACGGTAATCCGAAATAAAAATAATGAACTGATCCCGACCAGAGCTGTTACTGGGTGGAGATTGTGCATAGATTACCGCAAACTCAATGCAACCACAAGAAAATATCACTTTCCGCTACCTTTCATGGATCAGATGCTTGAAATATTAGCAAGGCAAACCTTCTATTTTTTCCTAGATGGATGTTCGGGTTACAACCAAATTGTTGTTGATCCATTAGACCAAAAAAAGACAATATTTACCAAAAAAAGACAATATTTACAACCAAATTGATGTTCGGATTATGTAATGCTCCTGCCACTTTTAAAAGATACATGCTTCCTATTTATGCCGACTTAGTAGAAAAACGCACCGAGGTCTTCATGGATGACTTTTCAGTATTTGGGGATTCATTTGATTTATGCCTGAAAATCTGGAAAGTGTCATTTCATGGTCACATAAGGAATTGTATTAGGGCACAAAATTTCAGCAAAAGGAATGGAAGTCGATAAAACAAACATAGAAGTGATAGAAAAGCTGCCTCCACCAACTAACGTCAAAGGAATAAGGAGCTTTCTATGATACGTTGGGTTCTATCGTAGATTTATCAAAGATTTCTCGAAAACAACTAAGCCTCTTTGCAATTTACTTCTTAAAGATTCTGTTTTTAATTTTGATAATTCTTGTTTAGAAGCATTCAATAAATTAAAATATAGCTTGGTAACTGCCACGATCATAATTACACCAAACTGGGATCTACCTTTTGAACTAATGTGCGATGCAAGTGACTAAGAAATTGATGCAGTCTTGGGACAGAAAAAAGAACAGGTTTTTTATGTAATACACTATGCTAGTAAGGTCTGAAATGAAGTACAAGTTAATTATGCAACCACTGAATAAGAGTTACTAGCCATAGTATTTGCTTTGGAAAAATTTAGAAGTTACTTGATTGGGGCCAAAGTTATTGTTTACACTGACCATGCTGTAATCAAATATCTTCTAAAGAAACCTGAATCCAAGCCACAATTAATTCGATGGGTGCTACTTTTACAGGTATTTGACATAGAAATTCGTGACAAAAGTGGAAAAGAAAATCAAGTGGCAGACCATTTGTCATGATTAATCAACAAAGAAGTCACAAATGAAGAAAAGGAAATAGTCGAGGAAATTTCAGATGAAAAGCTATTTTTTTGGCAGAACGACCATGATTTGCTGATATTTCAAATTATAAAGCATCAGGAATCATTCTTGAAACTTTTTATGGCCTACCCTATTTAAAGATGCCCGAGAATTTGTTCAAAAAAGTGATGCTTGCCAAAGAACTGGCGGAATTGGGAAAAGAAATGAAATGTCCCTTCAAATTATTTTAGAAATCGAAATTTTTGACTGTTGGGGCATTGATTTGATGAGACCTTTCCCACCATCTTACTCAAACGAATACATCTTGGTAGCAGTTGACTATGATTCTTAGTGGGTAGAAGCAATAGCAACTCCAAAAGCGGATGGCAAAACATTTATCAAATTTTTGAAAAATAATATTTTTTGCTGTTTTGGAACACCAAGAGTATTTATAAGTGATGGTGGTTCTCATTTTATAAATTCCTAATTATGAAAAGTTTTGGAATTTTATAGTGTTAAACATAAGGTAGCATCACCTTAGCACCCATAAACAAATGGGCAAGCTGAAGTATCCAACCGCAAAATAAAATGAATTTTGAAAAAATATTGTCTCTTCTTCAAGTAAAGGTTGGTCGCAAAAGTTGGGTGATACTTTATGGGCTTATCGAACTGCTTTTAAATCACCAATGAGTCAAACTCCATACCAATTGATTTATGGCAAAGCTTGTCACTTACCAGTTGAATTGGAGCATAAAGCTTATTGGGCACTTAAATTTTAAAATTTTGATTTAAATGACGCAGGCACAAAAAGGAAGAATCAATTACATCAACTCGAAGAAATGGGGTTCCAGTCCTACGAGTCTTCCAAACTTTATAAGGAAAAAACGAAGAAGTACCATGACTCCAAAATCCGAATGAAAAACTTTTTCAAAGGACAAAAGGTGCTTCTTTTCAATTCAAGACTCAAATTACTTCCAGGCAAATTCAAAACAAAATGGTCGGGACCATTCGTAATTAAAGATGTAAAAGAATATGGGGCAATTGAGCTTGAAGATGCTTAGTCCAATAGAACTTGGACTATCAATGGACAGAGGTTAAAACCATATCTTGGTGATGGATCAAGATCTGTCATCAATGCATAACAAGACTAAAACCTCTGTGGGCTAAAATAAGGCGTCATTCTATTGACGTTAAACGAGCGCTTGCTGGGAGGCAACCTAGTAGTTGGTTAGTTTTTAAAGTTCTTTTTAATTTATGTTTTGTTATGTGTTTAATTTAGTTTTGTGTTTAAAGTAATATGTCATTCTTTAAAAAAATTCATATGCATCAAACATCTCCATAAAACCAATTTTTTCATTGGCTTGAGGACAAACCATCATTTAAATGGGGAACATGGTTTAATGCATATGTAAATTTTTTTAAGAAAGTTAATATTGTCTATAAGATTGTATAGTTATTTAAAAAGTAATGTGGTTGTCCATAAACTAAAAAAAATTTCAAAACCGAAATCAAAGTGCCTAAATGAAGAAATTGTGGCATGATTAGAAATTGCTAAGCATATTTTGACTTAAGCTTTTATTGAGCAAAATAAGATATATGCTAAAAAATTTTTGTGTGAAAACATCATATAATGTCATATCTTGAAATGTTTTTGCAAATGGAATTTAAATTTGTATAACATGATCTTTGCAAACATTTTTTAAATCAAGAAGTGTAAATGTAAGCAAATGAGGGAGTGAGCCAAACATGTGACGATCAAAGTTTAAATCATCATTCGATTTGTCTAATTAAACTTTTTTTGAGTCTTTAAATCTCTTAATTGCATAAGATTGATAGGAAGTGATCAAGGCATGTTGTTTATTTAGTTGAACCAATTGGCCAAAAAGCCTAACCAAAAATTAGGATTATCCTTCGATAAGCCCCTTTGAGCCAAACAAAGTAAAACATTTTTTTTTCCAAATTATCCCATCAAACCGAAATTGAAAACAATGTTCTAAAAGAGAGCATTAATTTTTAAAAGGGTGTTCGAAAGAATCAGGTTGGGGGGAAATTGGTGGACTTGGCTTCTTAAAAAGGAAAAGGAAAAAATTTCTCAATCTCTTTACAAAAAACAACAAAAGTTAAAAGAAAGTGAAAAAAAAAGAGATTGAGAAATACAAAGAAAAGCCAAAACGAGCCAAAGTTCAAAAGTTAAGAGGTTGGAGAAGAAAATTATGGAAAAAAGTAGAGTGATGTGCTTCATTGAGAAAATTTTACAAAAAATGCCATCTTTTTACTTCAACTTAACTTGATTATCTAGAAAAACCATGATTATCCAAACCTAGCCTCATTACAATCGTAAACAAAACCTTAATGATCCTTGATTAATTTTGCAATTTAAGGGAATAGGTGAGACAAAGACCAAGTTCAAATTACTACAATAAAATGGTTGAAAAATTGAGTGAAACACTTACCCCTTTGAAAAAGTTCCAATTTTGAACTTGTGTGCAAAAACACTTTTTGATTGAAAAATATTTGTTTAGGTAAATTGTTACACAACTTTGATGAACAAAAACATATATTTTATGTTTGAAGCATTATGTGTAAAAAATTCACAAATCATGAAAAATCTCAATGAATTCATTTTTTCATGCTTAAGCAAATTTGAAATCATGTCAATCATATCTTGAAAAATTAGTCAAGTCTTGAATTCGGATATGCTTTACCATTTGTTTGAGGACAAACAAAGTCTTAAATTGGGGGAGGTGACAAGACTATGCCAGATATTGTGATAAACAACAGTTATTCAACAGCGCAATTTTGAACGACACTATTGAAAATGAGGTGGAAGAACATCAACAACGCATAATAAAGCAAGCGCTATCAATTTGTGTAACTTCAACAACACATTCTTGACAATGTATTGTTGAACATCAGTAATGTTATCACTGACTTGATTGATTTATTTTTAACAACACATTTGATAGAAAGCGATGTTGATGGGAATATATGCAACAACGCATATTTAAGGAAGCGCTGTTAAAGATGACATAGTAACTACACTTGCTTAATTATGCGTTGTTGATGTTTTACGACTTTCTAAGCATCCGAGAAATTAATGGTGGAGTAATAATGCGTCTCGTTGTTTATTGAAATATTAATGGTTGAGTGGTTATGCGTTTCTTGGTTGTTGAAATATTAATGGTTGAGTGGTATGCGTTTTTTGGTTGTTGAAATATTAACGGTTGAGTGGTTATACGTCTCTTCGTTTGTTGAAATATTAATGGTTTCTCATCTATAAATATTGTGGTTCACTCAATGTTCTAATTCATCATTAAGCTAAGATCCTAAGAGTATATGTTTCTATAAGAGTATGTTCATGAAGATAGGAGGAAGAAAACACAAAGTAGTAAAAAAAAGAGCAATACTTCAAAGAGTGAAAAAGAGAAAAAGCACCCAGATTTCATAAGGAAGATTTAATTTGTAAATTATTGAGTTCATTGAGCTCTTTCAATTTTTTCAGTTCATTGAAATCTTTTGATTTTCAAAACAGGCCCCAATTGTAGAAGGAAGGTGATTGTCATACAAGATTTGCGTGAGATGGAGATTTAGTTGATTGATCTCTCTCATTTGTAATTTAAAGGAAATAAAAGGAAAATGAGAATGAATTATTTAGTTCATTTAGCTCTTTCACTTTTTATTGATCTCTTTCAATTATTTTCCTTCATCATCTGCAGCAATTCCTAAAGTTCATTGATTTCCTTCATTTGATTTTCATGGCAAAATGACCCAGATTTTAAAAGGAAATCAATGAACTGTTATACAAAATTTGTGTAGAGGAGTCGAAGAAAAAATCATTTAGAATTTAGTTCATTATAATCGCATGTACCAAATCATTTAGTTCATTATAATGTATTTTGCCTCTCTGAATGATTAATAAAATAATTATTTTGGATGTTAATTTATGTTTTTTTGTTAATTATTTGGATGATTATTCTCTTTAATACTTTTGCACTATTCCTTATTAATAAACACAATAAACAAATTATCATTACTTAATAAATACAAAAACAAATTATCAAAATGTAATGTTTAATATTTTATCCAGTTTCGTATTAATAAACACAATTATATAGTAATAATCTTCTTCATGGTAACTTCATGGTAACTTCATGTTAATTTAAGTAAATTCATGTTGTATAAATATTTTCTAGTTATGTAAAATGTTAATTTAACAACGCATAAACACGAATACGCTGTTAATTTGGAAAATGAGTTCAGTTTAACACCGCATAATTATGACTGCACTGTTAATTAGATTCTCTTCAACAACACATAATTCAGATAGTGCTGTCAATTAGTTTCTAATCAACAACGCCACATATAGGTAGCGATGTTGATGTGTTAATGAAAATAAGTAGTAAACAGTTGGATACGCAACAACAACATAATCCTTAATATGTGATGTTGAAGATGTTGATTTAACATTGCTACGTTAAATATGCGTTGTGGAAGAGGTTGTGTTCATAAAATGAGTTGTGTACAGTTGGATACACAACAAAAGCGCAATCATTATTATGCATTGTTGAAGATGTCAATACAACATCGCTATCGTTAATATGCAATGTTAAAGAGGTCAATACAACAACGCTACCATTAATATGCATTGTTAAATGGTTACTCCAATTTAAATATCTAAAACATGAGTCTTTTCCTCTACGCTCTCAAACTTACTCGAAAAGAAATCCTCACACTCTAAGCAAACCCTCATACTCTCAACAAACCCTCATAAACCTCAAAAAACTTCATCGATGGCTTCCTAGAGTGGCGATCATGTATCTCACAATGGTGATGCAGCTACACCGACTCCACAAGACAAGCAAATTGTTGTTCAAAAACGACATCCACGTGGAATGACTTCCATGAAGAATGTCATTCAGTCAAGAAGCAAGGATGTGAAAATAGAAGGGTGAAAACACATTGGTAAGCTACATTGGTATTGTTGTTAGGCAGAATCTGAAGCTAACAATCAAGAAACGGAGTGATGTAGAGAATACCGTGAAGGAGCGTATTTGGAATGAAATAAGAGTAAGTTTATTTTTTCAGTTTTGGTGTTTTCATGCAATGTATGTATATGAGTTATGTTTTCATGCAATGTACGTATATGCATGCAATATATAATGTATATGTGTTTTTATTTCTGGCAAGGCTCTCCGACAATTCTGAATTGATGCCGAAAAATTACTCAGAGATGTTGATGACAATGTCAACCTAAAACCTCCAACTAAATATGCAAATATCGTTGATGAAGAGGATTGGAAGACTTTTGTCACCCTACGCACACAAGACCAGTCTTTCTTGGTAAAATCATGTTCTTTGTATTGACTTTTGTATATATGCTTTTGTATATGATTGTTGATATTAATTTTGTTTATTGTTTCATAAATTAAGTAATGAAAACCGCAAGAGGGCATCCAAGCCTTTATATCCATACCGAGCTTCTCGAGCGGGGTATAGAGGAATCGAGGAAAGAATTGTAAGTATTGTTAATTTGTACATTGTTGGTTATGTTTTGTATGCATATATATCTAATTACATTATTATTGGTTATGTTTTGTTAGTTAGAGAACAAAAGCGATACACCTATGAATGCACATGGAGTAGAACTTGATGTTCTATGGGTGGATGTCCGTAAGAACAAGGATGGTGTCATCGATAATGAGGAAGTTCAAGAAGCAGCAAGACGTGTTGTAAGTGCTCATATTTTTACTTATACTTAATTTCCATAATTTATTTATCAAAATGTGATTAATTAACATTATGTTTTTTCTTGATTTGTCAAGTTGCCCTAAAAGAAAATGAGGCAAACCCAGATAGTCGCATAAAACTTGACAAGGAACTAGGACTGCCTATCTACCATGTCCATATCTGAGGTGCATGATTTAGGGTTAGCTAGCAAACATTTGTACCCCATCCAAAGCATGCAACCAAAGCCCAAATGAGCCAGGTTCAAAATCAACTAGATGGCCTCATGCAACGGTTCAACGAATTTGAGCAATCAATGAAGGCGAAGGAAGCTGAGTGGCAACGACTAGCTAGTAATGCTGCCACTGTTCCTTCAACCGTTAATGAGATTTGCACTACACCTGCACCTTACAACATTCCCATTCTAATTCCCATTCCCGAGGTAATTTAGTTAACTTATTTTAATTTAATCGTTAACTAATTATATGTTTTAACTTACGTATAGGGAATCAGTTCTTACAAACTTTTTCTAGATACCCCAACTAGTCAAGTAGTGGGTGTTGGGAAAGTGCACAAGTTGGTCGATGCTATGCTGCATAATGCACGTATCCAACACCATCATGTGAAGGTCTCGATTGACATTGCAATCGATGATAATGTGTTGTTGCGAATTTGTCTCGATGAGGATATCTTCACAGTTGGAGGTGCTATAGGCACTTTTGTGGCTTGGCCAGTAGACCTTGTTCAAGTAATTCCTCCTAAGGTATGATTTTTCACCTTATGCTCACTCATATTATATATATATTGATCTATAATTTATATGTTTTTATTGAATATTTCAGGAAAATGTACATTCCACCCCTAGTAGCACCCAAAAGTCTAAGCCATCTTCGGGGGATGTGAGCTCAAAGCCATCTACTGGGGATGTGAGATCCAAGAAGACTACCAACTATTGTACTCAGCCGATGGAGCGTGTACAGAAGATGGGAGATGATATGATAATTATATCAATTCCCAAGGAAGTCTACGGGCATAATGTTGATGAATACGTTGGCATGATTGAAGTCGAGGATGTATATAAACGTGATTGTATAGGTGCAAGTGTTGTATGTATATATATGAGGTAAATTATGTTTTCTTAACTTGTACTTATGCATGGCGGTGTGTTATAATTAACTAACATTTGTGTTATATATATTAGGTACTTGTATGAATTTGTTTTTAAGGTAAATAAGAAAAATGTGATGTTCATATCCCACACCTTACCGCTTTGATGTCGCACGAAAACAATGAAATTGGGGAATAAACATATTGAATTACAGATAATCTCATCCATCATAAAGAAGATGTGGATTTATTTCTTGCACCTTTTAATACCGGGTGAGCATTTTGTAATTGTCTTTTATATTTCTTTCTTTAGTATGTTTATTGTGCTTAACATTTCCTAACCATGTACATATGTTTTGGTAGGCAACATTGGGTTTTGGTTGCCATGAATCGGGTCAATGAAGAAATATACTACTTTGACTCATCGACACGTGGTGATATGAACAACTATGCCGCTATGAAAGATATGTTTTCTAAGTAAGTGGGCTACTCATTTAAACTTTTAGTTACACTTTCACTTTCCTAGTTGTTTATTAATTAAGTATATTTTCTATTGTTTAGTGTGGTGAAAGTTCACAAATTGAATAACCGTGGTAGAAACAAGTTACCAAATCCCAACAAAATCAAGTGGACTCGTATAAAGGTATTGGCACAAATCATCTCAAACAATTATATGTGTAATGACCAACTAATGTTATACTTATATGTTTACTTCATTTTAATTGTAGACCAACTAATATTATGCTTATATGTTTACTTCATTTTAATTGTAGACCCCTTGCAAAACAAATCAGGTAGATTGCAGCTATTATGTGCTGAAATTCATGAAGAAGATCATTAAGCAGTGGCCAACTAATGAAATCAAGTTTGTTGGCAAATCATATACAGATGACCAAATCAACCACATTAGGGAACAATGGTCAAAGTTTGTACTTAGTTTAGTAGATTAGTTTTCCACAGATTGTAGCTTAGGGAATTCAATGAATGTCAAATGTAATGTATATGATTTGGTCTATGTAATATATGTTTATGTAAATATTGTAATTAATGCTTAATATATAAATTCAGTTCAAATTCAATTGTGTTCATATAGTTCTCATTTGGTGTTTCTGTATGCATTCATTTTGTTCTTATGTTATGTTTCTGTATGTATCAGGGTATTTTCTATTGTGTTCGTAACTTTAATTTGTAGAATTAGGAGTAATGGTCTTCGACATTGCTTTTGTATGATTGCGCTGTTGTTATACCCATACAACAACGCTTTTTTAACAATGCGCTGTTGATTACGTTGAATTCAACATCACATTCTCAAAAAAACGTTGTTGCTTTCATTGAATTCAACAGCGCATTAACAAAAAACACTGTTGAATACTTATCTCTCATTCATTCTCTTTTAGCTATACAACAGCGCATACGGTAAGAAGCATTGTCGAGATGATCAAAACTATTTCCTCTGCACTTAATCGCTTAACACAGTGCTTAATCGATTAATTGTTTGAATGTTATTTATTGCCATTATTAATTTTTCTATAATTTAATTAATTGTCATTAATTGAATTTCATAACGTAATTACTAATTTGAATTTCATTAAAAAAAATGAATTAGTAAAAAATATATTATATCTTCCACAACTTTTCCTTAAGATTGCACTGTGGAACACTTACCTTCATATTTGAATGGGGAGTTTTTCCATAGTGTTTCCTTTAGGTTGCATTGTTGATTATATATCATTGACAACAACTTCTTCATTATGTGTTGTTGAAGATACTATCAGACCTTAAAAAATTAAAATGTTTCCGCATTCTCACAAATTCATCAAGAATCCCAACACTCATTTACTCAGCAGCGAAACGCATTTACTCTCAAAATCGACCTTGAAAATCATTCAACCTCAAAATCATTCACTCATTCAACATCGAAAATCATTCACTCATTCAACACGAAAATCATTCAACACCGATTTCGTAAATCCTTCACTCGTTTAACCTCAAAATCATCATTCACGCATTCAACACCGAATTGAAAGTGAGTTTTTCTTATAGTTATTTCCCTTTTTAATTACATTATATTTAGATTGTATTGAGTTATAAATATTTTCCTTATAAATGGGTGAAAGTGATTTCACTCATTTAGCTTACAATATGAGTTAGTGATTTCACTCATTTAGCTTCCGATCATAATAATGCATTTGCTCTACTTGGTGAGCTTAACTCCAAGCCTTAGGGATTTATGATCATTATATTGTTTTGTTAATAGAAAATGGATCGAAAATGGATAAGGGTCAATCGATATACGAAAGAGTATGAAGAAGGAGTGAAATTATTTGTTAGGTTTGCAATTGAGAATGCTGAAAACCCTAATAGAATTGTATGTCCTTGCTTAAGATCTTGTTACTCAAACCGAATTACTCCAAATGAGTTAAAAGGTCAATTAGTGTGTCATGGTATTGATTAAAGTTACACATGTTGGACAAGACATGGTGAGACGAGAGACGTTATGGATTGTGATGATGAGATGCATATGAAAGACATCTACACAAATGCATATGAAG
>NC_032014.1:26002176-26002735 GCF_001865875.1 Lupinus angustifolius
CATTATATGATGGTTGTACTAAATTCACAAGATTGACAACAGTGTCAAGGTTGTATAAGTTGAAATCTTTTAATGGATGGATTGATAAGAGTTTCACCGACTTGCTTGCACTTCTGAAGGATATGTTGTTAGAAGATAATGTGCTCCCTTCTCGAACCTATGATGCAAAACAAATGTTACGCTCCATAGGCATGGACTACACTAGGGTACATGCTTGTGAAAATGATTTCATCTTATTTTTAATGAGTATGCTTCATTAAAGATTTGTCCTAAATGTAATGCATCACGATATAAGAAGGAATACTCAATTTCCAAAAAGGTTGTACGGTATTTTCCCATCAAATCAAGATTCAAGCGTACATTTAGCAATGCCAAATATGCAAAGAAGTTGACATGGCATGATGAAGAAAGGATTAAAGATGGCAAGCTTCGGCATCCTGCGGATTCTCCTCAATGGAGAAAAATTGATCACGACTATCCTAGTTTTGGTCAAGAATCAAGAAATCTACGCCTTGCATTGTCAACGGGTGGAATTAACCCACATAGTGTTTAAAGTTGC
>NC_032014.1:26002835-26019626 GCF_001865875.1 Lupinus angustifolius
TCTATGCATGAAGCGCAAATATGTGATGTTATCTATGTTAATTTCTGGACCTAAACAACCAGGAAATGACATAGACATATATTTGGCTCCATTAATTGAAGACTTGAAGCAAATGTGGGAGACAGGTATAAATGTATACGATGTGTATAGGGAAGAAAGCTTCAATTTGAGGGCTTTTTTGTTCGGCAAAATCAGTGATTTCCCTGCATATGGTAATATGTCTAGATATAATACAAAAGGACATTTTGCATGTCCTGTAAGTAAAGACAATACTCATTCAATGAGGTTGGAACACTATAAGAAAAATATCTTCCTTGGCCATCGTAGATTTTTGCCTTTAGATCATCACTATCGACGATGGAGAAAAGCATTTGATGGAAACAATAAAGAAGGTCGTGCTCCTTTGTCATTGACAGGTGACCAATTATTTCAAAAGATAAAGGGTTTGAATACTAACTTTGGTAAACCTTTTGCAAAAGAAATTGTCACAAAGGGGTGGAAGAAAAGGTCAATCTTCTTTGAATTGCCATATTAGAGTTCATTATATGTAAGACATTTCCTCGATGTTATGCATATTGAAAAAAATGTGTTTGAAAGTCTCATTGGTACCTTACTCAATTTCCCTGGTAAGACCAAAGATGGCTTGAATGCAAGGATGAACTTGGTTATTATGGAAATAAGAAAGGAATTGGGGCCGATAATGAAGGGAAAACATACATTTCTACCTACAAAAGCTTATACTTTGTCGAGGAAGGAGAAAATGGAACTTTGTAAATTTATTCATGGTGTTAAAGTTCCAGAAGGGTACTCTTCCAACATTTCGTATCAATGAAAGACCTCAAGTTAAAAGGTCTTAAGTCTCATGATTGTCATGTGCTTATGGAGCATTTCTTGCCTATTGGAATATGGTCAATTCAACCTAAAAAGGTTCGAGGAACCATAACTAGGTTATGCTTCTTCTTCAAGGCAATTTGTAGCAAAGTGATTGACCTTGAGAAATTACCTACATTGCAAAGACAAATTATTTTGACTTTGTGTGAGCTTGAAATGTATTTCCCACCTTCTTTTTGTTTTGACATAATGGTTCATCTAAGCATTCATCTTTTTCAAGAGACACAAGTATGTGGCCCTTCCTATATGAGATGGATGTACCCCTTTGAGCGTTATATGAAGACATTAAAAGGGTATGTGAAGAACTGATCAAGACCAGAGGGTTGTATTGTCGAGTGGTCTGTTATGAAGAAGCTCTTGATTTTTGTATCGGATACCTTATCGATGGTGATTTCATGGGCATTCCAAAGCCTCAATATGCAAAAAAACATTTGGTGAAGGTATTAGTGGGAATGAAATATTGACTATAACAAGAACCAAATTGGAGCAAGCGCACTTATATGTTTTACATAATGCCGATGAGATTGAGCCATATGTTAAAACACACAAGGAGATGCTAAGAATGAAAATAGGATTTCCAAAGAGCATAATCGGTGTTTCATAAAGTGGCTAAAAATCACATTGATGAGGAGTTGAATAAAATGCACATCCGGTTTCCGAAAGATTGAAATGGTTAGCCAATGGTCTAAGCCTTCATGTCTTATCCTACATTGGTTACCTGATTAATGGGTTCACATTTTATATGAAAAAACAAGATGATCAAAGTAAATGATCAAAGTAAAATGCAAAATAGTGGTGTGACTCTTGTTGCTCGAACTTTACACATGTCAAGTGCAAAATATAGAAACCCAATATATGCGAACATGTCATACTTTGGAGTGATTGAACGCATATCGGAATTGGATTACACAATGTTTAGGATGCCAATTTTTTATTGTATGTGGGTTGATAATAATAATAATGGCTTCCGAGTTGATGAGTTAGGGTTCATGCATCTTAATAGGCCAGGATATAAAGATGAGCCATTTATTCTAGCATCACTAGCTCAACAAGTATTCTATGTTAGTGACCTAACTAATATGAAATGGTCCATTGTTCTTTTAACTAACAAAATAATCGTCAATAATATTGAAGACCAAGAATATGAAGATATTGATGAAGATGATCCTTTTTTGGGACATATCAGTCGCGTGAGGGCAGACCAACTACGGATGATGATTTATATATAAGAGATGATCACGATGAAGGGCTTTGGGTAAATCAATATGTTTCTCCAGACAAGGATGACCCTAAAAGACAAAAACAATCAAAGAAAAGGAAAAAATAGATGCAAGTAGTCTTTGTATAATTTTGATTGTTTATAATTTGTATAATATTATTTCTTTGTAATTTGTGTAATTCTTTTATTTGTAATTATGTACTCTGTCAAAACATAATTGGCATGATATTCATTGTTTGTATTTTGTATTGTATTGATGTTTAATAAAACAAACTTCTAGCCTGTATTAATGTGTTTGTGCTTTTGAGATTGTATGTTCTGCTAATAAATGTATATGCAGGTATTAATTTATACAAATGAATAGTGAATTCTAGGGGAAGCCCTGACATATGCTGTTGTAAAGGATAACTATAATAGTGCTTTTTATAGAAAGCGTTGTGGTACATTATCAATACAACAACGTTATGCATGTGATGCACATTTGTACTAAGGTGTTGTTTGAGAAAATACAATAGCGCTTTTCGGTTATTGCGCTGTTAAATATATGAACTTAAATAGCGCAACAACAAGCACTGTTAATAAGACCTATAAAATGTGATGTTTATTTAAGACTATATGACAGCGCTTTGTGGATGACGCATTGTTGTATTGATCCACTATATGACAGTGCTTTGTGGACACTGCGCTGTTGTATTGATGCACTATATGACAACGCTTTTTAAGTGTTGCGTTGTGGTATATAATCAATACAACAATGTTTGTGAAGCACTATTAATGATGACCATATACTACTGCAGTCAAATAGAAAACGCATGAAAGCCCTTTTGAACGGCAACTCTGGCGTAGTGTAAGTGCCAAAAATGCCTAAATTTCATACACTTTTTATGGCACTTATCCTTGGAAAAATTGAAAAACCAACTTAATTCAATACTTTTGTGATAAAATATCACAATCTTGTATATATGCTTTGTGTATTTCTTTTCTACTTTATTTTGTACGATTTAGGTGGAAAAGAGATAGAATATTCAAGTGCAAGAAAAATACGTAAAATAGGCCAAAATGATCCATACATGACATGCTTAAGCTTAGCGTGGTAAGTTGTGTGCTTAGCCTTAAGCATGACTCAACAACTTGGCTTATGTGAAAAGCATGAAGTCAACATGAAGCTTCTCACTAAGTAGCTTAGCTTGGACCAAATGCACGCCCAACGTGACCTGGACACCAACTTGGCATGGTCAGACTCAACAATGCACAGTCATAACACAAGTCTAACATGAGCAACCACATGCATGGCACACGCTGAGTACTCATTGAGCAGCTTAGCATGGAACCTGGAGCGGTGCCACATAGGAACTTGGCAGTGTGCACTCAACAGGTTGACTTAGCAACCAGGTATGCTTACCTCTTGCATGACCTCACCCTCAGTAGCCTCCTTAGGCTTTTCAGAAGTAGCTCACAATAGCTGGGTCAAGTAGCTCACCATGCTGAAGGGTTTGGTCAGCAACTTAGCAGTGGAAGAGAGCAGCTTAGTGGGGTCGTGGAACTCCTATAAATAGGAGGCACTTCAAGGCTTAATTGATTCATCACAACATCAACTTCATTCATACACACTTCCACATCTGAATTTATCTATTCTTTTACACTTTCTTCTTTGTAATTTCTTGAAGGATTTCTACTCCAAAATAGTTTAGGAAATTTTATTTTTAATTTCTTCGTAATTCAAGAGGATAAGGAGTAATCAAATGAGATGCAAAAATTTATTTTGCAATCTCATTTGTGCATGGTAAAGTGTCTTAAATCCTTGGATTAAGATGGCTAATGCTCCTAAATTTTAGTTGAATTTTTGGCTCACTAATATTACTTATAACTTCTTGTTTCATTATGTTGAATTATGTTTAAGTTATTACTTTGACAATTTCAATTCTTTAGAAAGTGCTTAATGCGGTTTTAGCTTAATTACCTAAAACTTGATTTAAGATCCAAAAAGCTTCTTTTTAAAGTCTTGATAAACGAACTAAAAAGTAGGATTACACCTTAGTTTATTTTCCAAATCAAAACATCCAATTTAAGCAACTTGTAATCAAGGCTAATCAATGTTTACAGAGCCTGAAATAAGGAGTGGCAACTTATTTAGTCAAGTGGCATTTTTCTATTAGTAGTATATTTTGCAAGGTTTGAAAATTACTTTTTATCGCTGGGGGACTGTGGAAATTTTATGAACTGATGTTTGGAATAACCGAAGTATAACATACAACTTTTATAAACATTTTTCATAGAAACATGTTAAGAAATATTTTCATCATTCAAACTAAATTTTCTCCTCAAGAATTTGTGCATATTAGTTCAATCTTTATTAGTAATATAATAATGTTATATTAGACAATTCATTATGGTTCGACAAAACTCTATACTATACTACGATTGAATCTTGAAAGAGATACAAATATAAAATAGTAAAGTGTTATCAAATAAATTTTATTGGTTGACAAAGAAAGAAACTTTGAATCAAAGTGAAATTTAATTCTTAAATTGTATATGTGTGAAAAGGACAAATACACACTCATAATGAGTCATTTAACTACTAACTTTTATTTATAGTCACTTACGCAACTAACTTTTATTTTCTGTCATTTACATTTCCGCAACTAACATTTACTTTCTGTCATTTAAATTCTGCAACTAACAATTTATTGCTTTATTCATTTATTCTTTACTAACCTTCCATAAGGACGTAGTTTGGTTAATAAAAGGAAATATAAATAAATATCACTCATTATCACTTGTGTTAATTTGCTAAATTCATACCTGTAAACTGGTGTTGGAATTTATTCCACAAAACCAAGATGGTATGAAGTTGTTAATAATTTAATAATGCTAAGTTTTTGATCAAATGAAATATTCTTGAAACTATTATACAGGTGTTGGAAATTCTTGCCAAAAAATAAATTGATCATAAATTGTATCTTTATGAAAAGGAAAAATACGCAGTCATAATGAGTGTTCTAACTACTAACTTTTACTTCTTGGCATTTACATTTTCACAACTAACATTTACTTTCTATCATTTAAATTCTGAAACTAACAATTTAATGCTTTATTCATTTATTCTTTATTTTTTACCAACCTTCCATAAGGAAGTAGTTTGGTTAATAAAAGGAAATGGAAATAAATATCACTCATTATCACTCGTGTTAATTTGCTAAATTCATACAAATAAACCGGTGTTAGAATTTATTACACAAAACCGAGATGGTATGAAGTTGTTAATAATTTAATAAAGCTAAGTTTTTGAAAAAATGGAATATTCATGAAACAATTATGCCGGTGTTGGAAATTCTTTCCAACAAAGCTGAGATGGCGAGCAAAGAGTAAACCAGTCACTAAATAAATCGATCAGAAATTGACTTGTCTCACGCTAAAAAACTCTTTCAACAAATTTACAACCAAATACATGCAAATGAGAAATATTTGGTTTTCTACCTTTAAAGAGTTCATAGGGGTTTTCTTGAGAATTAGTCTTATAAGAACTCTGCTTGAAACGTAACATGCCGTACTAACTGTGCATCAGCCCGAAAATATTTTGGGAGATTAGTTTCATTCAACATTGTACGAGCAAGTTCTTGTAACGACTTATTCTTTCTCTCTACAACACCATTTTGTTGTGGTATTCTAGGAGCATAAAAATTGTGATTGATACCTAGATCATCACAGAATTCTTCAAAAGAAGCATTTTAAAATTCTCCTCCATGATCACTTCTTATAGCAGTGATTTTTAGAGATGTTTCATTTTGAACTCTTTTAGCATATTTGCTACAAGCGTAGAATGCCTCGTTCTTATGAACGAAGAATAGAGTCCAAGTATATCTATAAAATCGTCTACTATAACAAGAGCATAGTAGTTACCACCATAACTCTTGGTCCTTGAGGGGCCAAATAAGTCCATGTGTAGTAACTGCAATGGTCTATCGGAAGAAACCATATGCTTAGGTTTGAAAGAATTCTTTGTTTGTTTACCCATTTGACAAGCACTATATAGTTTGTCTTTAACAAACTTCATTTTGGGTAAACCAAAAACTAAATCTTTCTGAATCAGTTTATTCAAATGATCCATATGAATATGATCAATTCTCCTATGTCAAAGTCATGCATCATTATTATTATTAGCAACTAAACATTTTATTGGTAAAGAAGAATCTATGTCAATCATACAAATATTATTTATTCTCTTACCAATTAGTTAAGAGTTATTAGAATCCTTACTTTCGATGATGCATTTATCCGGGTAGAATGCCACATGAAATCATTTGTCACATATTTGACTTATGCTCAACAAGTTGTGCTTGAGTCCTTCGACATATAATACTCCTTCTACAGTTATTGAAGGTGGCTTACTAATTCTACCAACTCTAAGTATTTTTCCTTTGTTGTTATCACCATATGTGACATAGCATTTGTCCCTAGGAGTAAGGACAGAGAACTTATCTTTATCGCTCATCATGTGCTTTGAGAAGTCACTGTCCAAATACCATAGATTGCAGACGGCTCTCAAATTTTCCTACAAAACAGGTTAAGTAATATTAGGTATCCAATTTTATTTGGGACCTACATGGTTAGCACCTTTATCAACCCATCTATAATGACCTAAGGGGAAACCATATTTTCTAATCATGCAAGTGTTTGGTGTATGCCCATGGTTCTTACAGTAAGTGCATATGGGATGATGCTTATGCATCCTAGATTTATTACTATTAAATGCATGCATACTTTGTTTCTAAAAGTTTATCTTTGTTAAGACATTTTGTTTCTTAGAAACTTAGCTGTTAGAATAGCCAAGACCTCTTCGGTCTGTAGAATGTCTCTGAACTATGATAATTTTATCCAGATCTTTGCTACTCTTGTTTATTTTATTAAGTTCAAGACTTAATGTTGAAACTTCCTTTTCAAGAGTAATGCAGATTTGACATGAAGAAGATGATGGTTTATTTCTGAATACTTCTAACTCATTTTTTTGTTTTAAGAATAATTTGGTGAGTTTGACGTATTCATCATGTAAATCATTAAATGCACGTTGCAATTCAGAAGAAGAAAATAGGTTAGATTCATTTAACTCTTCATAATCAGAGTGATGAGATGCCATTAATGAGAGATGTGTTTGTTCTTCATTTTCTTGTTCAGAGACAGAAATGGTATAATTATCTTCCTAAGCTATGTAGGCTCTTCATCCAGTCTTCATTTCATTCTTGCATTTGAAGGCATTCCTCTTCAGGTTTGGATAGTTCATTTTCATATGACCAGGCTTACCACATTCAAAACATGTGAAGTTTTGGTTTGAAGTGGAAGCGTCATTGTTCTTGGTAAATTTCTTCATTTGTACAATTTTAGTGCCTTTGTTCCTTTTAAGGAACTTGCTGAACTTCTTTACGAACAAACTCATATCTTCTATCTCTTCCTTTTCAAATTCATCTCCTAATGAATCATATCTATCAACCTTTGCTTTGAGAGAGATATTCTTCTTTTTCTTTTCTTGCTCTTCATGTTGTTCAAGTTGACTGAGTTCCAATTCATGTTCCTGCAATTTTCCAAAGAAAACAGCCAGGGACATTTTTGATAAACTTTTCTTTTCAGAAATGACTGTAACTTTTGGTTGTCATGTTCTGGTGAGTGATCTTAGAACTTTTAAGTTCAAGTCACTATTAGATAAAAATTTCCAAGTACAATAAGATGATTTGTAAGGTGAGTAAATCTCTTTAGCAAATCAAGTATTTTCTCTCCAGGCTTCATACGAAACATTTCGTATTCCTAGGAAGGAGTATTTAGTCTCGACCTTTTTACCTTCTCGGTTCCTTCGTGTGTAGTCTCTAGAGTATCCCACATTTCTTTAGCAAATTTTTAGTTTGATACTCTAAAGAATTCATTAATACCAAGTGTGGAAGTGAGGATGTTATTTGCTTTTAGATCATATTGCACTTTCTTCTTGTCTTCATCATTCCATGAGGATTTCAGCTTCACTTCCCCTCACATTATTGATAACTGTGAAGGGTTCATAGGTCCTTCCTCAATTGCATTCCAAATGTCTATATCTTGGGACTCTATGAAGATTCTCATTCTGATCTTCCATAAGTCATAACATTCTCCAACAAATCTTGGAGGGCAATTGATGTTGGAACCTTCTCCTAGAAATAATCTTGCGGCCATCATAGAAACATGATCGGTTTTGAGAATAAATTACTCAAAAAAGCTCTGGTGCCGGTTGTAAGACTGAGACGGCAACTAAGAGGGGGTGAATTAGTTGTTTAAAACTATGACTGATTTTTATGCATAATTCAAGAGTTAATAGCAGCGGAAAAAGATATCCATAAATAATCAAGTAAACGTAAAGAGATAAAGGAGAAGAGAGTACATAGAGATTTGTATACTGGTTCACCTTCTTTTCCATCGAAGGCTACATTCAATACTCCTACAACACAAGAGATTTCTTCACTAGATATTAAGAGTAGCAATTAGAATTTCTCACCCAAGAATTCCTTGTACCTTACTCACTCTCTAATACCTATATCACTCTTTGGAAAACACCATTTCCAAGTGATTGTATCCCCTTTCTTATCATACCCTTGTGAAAGAAAGTAATGTTAGGTATCAGTGGTTACAATACACCTAGAAGGGGGGGGTTGAATAGGTGTCGCGGTTAGAATTACCGCTTTTCGCAAATCAACACTTAATGCTGAATCAACCCTATTTAATCGATTAAGGAGAAAAGGATAATCGATTATAAGCACAGTCTTAATCGATTAACACAAAAAACAGTTTTAAACAGAAACTATTTTAATCGATTAATAGAAACAGTATAATCGATTAACACAGGAATATTAATCGATTAAACAGAACCAGTAAGCAATTACAGAAACGATTAAATGCGAAACAAATAACCGATAACAGAACGAATACAGAGCTTACAAATTTGTATATCAGAATAGCTTGCAATACAACAAAAGAACAGAATGTATTAGTTGAATCAAATATACAAATTAAATCGATTGAAAAACAGTAAAGAGAGAGAGAGAAACAAATCCTGCAAATCGAATTTTTATCCTGGTTCGTTTGCTGTCCACTGCAAACTACATCCAGGCCTCCCGGCTGACTTGGGAGATTTCCTTCACTATAATCGAATCAATGTAATTTACAAACACATTATCCAATTACAACACTTAGCAAATGACAAGAAATCAAAGAAACTATCCAATGGTTTGACTCCCTTCCTACCGATAAAGAAAACGTTTCTTTCGGCGTAGCCCCAGCCAAAGAATCTCTCGTTCTTTCCTTTTCTTACACTCTAAGCTATGAAGAAACACACAATCTCTACTGGTGATACGACACCAAGAGATTCCCTTTCACAACAATTACACAAGAATTACAAGAGTAATATTAAGCTATACCTAAGCTCAAATACAACATGAAGGCTTTACTCTAATGCACATTTAACACAAACACATGTGAAATGACAAGTATTAGTTATGAAAACAGAAGTTACAGAATTATAAAATTCATGAAAAACGCATCAAAAATATGCATGAACATGTGAGGGAAAACATGAGAGATTATAACATGAAATGCACTCAATCCTAAAGCAAGGAATCTCTCATTTCTAAACTCACTAATGCAATTAACAAATAGATGCAGCAATTAACACGTAGAATGCTCTAACTCTCTAATAAATGCAACATGCAACTTATGAGATTAATTCTGAAAACGCAGTTTATAAAGAATCAGTCCAGAACCCCAGATAATCGATTAAATACCTTCTTAATCGATTAACGGGACTAAAAATCATAACTGATTCTGTTTTTCAGTTTTTCAGTTTTAACAACTTAAAAATCAGTTAGGTTAATCGATTAACGTAAACCTTTAATCGATTAACTGCATTACAAAAACGTGTTCCAGTGGCAACCACTTTTCACAGCAGTTGGGTTAATCGATTAAAGGTATGGTTAATCGATTAACACTAAATAAAATGTGTATTTTCAAATAGAAAACATCGAATATGTTATGCACTTAGATAATACATGTTTGACACTTAGTTTTATGCCTAGAATGCATATATACATGTATTTATGTAATGCATGAACATATTATCAAATGAACATATCTCATGGATGAAATGATTTAAAGATAAATGCATATGAGACATGTTTTAGGTGCCCTAAGCCTTCGACTCAACTTAAACTAGAAACTAGTCTAAGCCTAGTACCAAATAAAAGACTCAAGCACGTTGGATTGTTGGTTATCTTCAAGCACTTTTAGGCACACGTTGTCCTCATCAAAACCATGACGTTCAAGGAGAGCTTTCCAAAGTGTTCCTCTTGACATGCACACTTTCAAGTAATTCAACACTTTGAATGAAGAAAACGTTTAACTATGGCAATAGATTGCCTTTATAAGATTTTGAAGTTAAACTCTTGCAATCCAATAACTCTTTGTATACTTTAGTGCTAATTCTTAGAAGGTTTGAATAAATTGAAATAACACTTAAGGCAACTTTGTAAAACAAGTTCTGAAAGTTATGAACAAGTTGCACCAAGTGTAGAACAAGTATTTTAGAAAATTATAGATTTGAATGGATGAATTATATCTGAGTTGTGTATTAATTGTGTTTGTATGAAATGAGTTTTGATGCCTTTATATAAACTTTCCAATCAACCAGGATACCTTTACGAAAAGGTAGGATTTGTTTGGAATGAAACCATTTCGTTTGGGTTGAAAGTTGTGTGGTTTGAATATGAAAACTAGTGTAACAACTCTCAGTAATCGATTACGTAATCGGTGTAATCGATTACCCAACAAGTCTGTCCAACTGAGAAATTGTTTTTCACAGGTAGTAATCGATTACTCAAAAAGGTGTAATTGATTACCCAATTGCTCTGTCCAACTGGGTAATTATTTATCGAGTTGTGTAATCGGTTACCCACATGGTGTTATCGATTACCCTGATCAATTTTTGTTGGATAACGCGTTACTCACTCTTGTAACATGTTACTTAGTTCTGGTAACCTGTTACTTAGTCACAGTAACCTGTTACTTAGATCTAGTAACTTGTTACACAATATTTTGAAAATTGTTTTCATTTATACTTGTTTTTATCAATTTTCTTTTAAAATATTTTTGAACAATAATACTAAGTGTATAGTTTAGAGTATAAGGATAGAAGTACCTAAAGACTTAGATTCTAATTTCTTGAAGCTTTGCCTTCATAAGTAATTCTTCCTTTTCTTATTTTATGTGATGTTGGTGTCTTCATCAAAACTTTTCCAAGGTCAGGAACTAAATCTTCTTCACACCTTTGTAGAGGGATGTATATAGTGTCGGCCACCAAAAAAATCATAAATTCTAAAAAACATTACAAGGAAAAGTGCTAACACAGTCGCGCCTATCAGTCGCCCCCTTCAAAACGGGTGTTTGCACCTAGTCCATCTAGGACATATAGGACATATGGGACCTTTTTCTCTTCTTTTGAAGGTACTTCCACTACACTCAATATGGATAACCACCTATAACTGACACAAAAGTTAGAGACACGTCCTACTAAACCCATGAGTTTTATTTTTCTTTCTCTTATTGTTTAGATTTTTACATTGGGAACAATGTAAATTTCTAAGCTTGAGAGGGTTTTGAATTTAGATATTTCATTCATGCCATACATATCATATAAATTTCAATTTTTTAGGTTGAATATTCATATTATTATGCATTGACATAAGTTTCATATCTCATCTATCTCCTACTTTGTTCTATGTGTTTTCTGTCTGCTTTAAATGAAAAAGTATGCATGAATGATGATTGTTGATATGTGACCCCATTGAAAAAAACTTATGATAGAATAATAGCATAAAAGATATTAGATTTGACAATTGTGAATTAAATATGGTTTAATAACAGTCTTTGCTTCATAACTATCGCTGAATGTACCAAATGTTAGAAACTTGGGCCAAACACAATAAGGGTTTTGATTTAAATTGGCAATTGCAAAAAAAACCAGTTTTCTTTCATGAGTACATAATTTTCTATGATTATACATTCTAGAACTTGATTTGTGACTATTTCAATATTGAAGTTTATTTGTATATATTAAAATGATATAAGCAATTAGGACTTTTATTTGACGGTCATGCACAGATGTAGATTAAATAAGGGGCATGTAGTAGCCCCCTGATTATTTTTTAAAAATTTATTAAAATATTTTTTTATCATTTTACCTACAAGAGAACATTTGTTGTTTTCCATAAAGTGTGTTACTCTATATGTCACTTGTTGTCATTAACCAGAAAAATATTTAATTATAAAAAATTAAATATAAATTACATTTTTTTAGCCAATCTTAACAAGTAGAACATAGATTGACACACTTCTTGGAACAATATATGTACTTCCTTTACTTATACCCAAACGGTATCTTTATGGAAATATTCGTTAAAACACAACTATTTCTTTAATTTGTAGCTTCATAAATAAATATAGTGCAACATATTGGTCCTAATAAAAGTTGAACACAATGTATAAAGTTCTTTTACACGTGTAAATAAATGTTGCTTATAATAATACGACTTCATTTGAGTTTGTAATGATTTTACACTCGATGAAAAAGATATTATATATGTTGATGACAACCTCCAGGGGGTGGTTTCCTTTTTGTCGATCTTTTCTTGCTTGAAACTAAATTTAACTCGAGGAGTGTAAGTTTATTTATGCTTGTCACGGTTTGTGTAGGATTTAGTGTATGGGTATGGTTTGTGTATGGGTTTGTGTATTGACAAAAAGAAATGGTTGAGGAATGAAAGATGATGGTGCCACAAACAATTATGTTTGACAAGCCTAAGAAATTTGCCACAAGAATGGATTCTTAATAAGAACAATTGGTAAGACACCATAACAAGTTGGCGATAAGCCTTTGAATACCATAAAAATAAATTCTTGATAAGTTTTATGATCTTGGATCGGCCAAGGTTTAGGAGACACGACTCAACTAAGGGGAATTAATTCCAAATCCAATTTAAAGTTGTTATTTCATGAAGCAAAAGCTTGATACAAATAGTTTTGTAGCTGGCCAATCTTGGCTCCACGTAAATAGCGAAAAACATACATAAAAAACAAACTAACGTGTAAACATTACATTATATACCTTGGTTCAATGAATATCGTAACATTGACACATTCCACACGACTTGCACTTGAATTCGAAATGTGCACACGGCTTGCACTTGAATTCGAAATGTGCACATGGCTTGCAAGGTCTACACACGATTTGCAAGATGCTCTCCTTAAAGCCAGGAACAACTTGATCACATGGTTTCAAAAATCTCACATGGCTTCAACACTCAGAGATGGCTTGCAAAAATATCCCTTAAAGAAAGGAAATTACATCACACGCCTAGCAACATTCCTTCACATGGGTGGTAAGAGTTTGAACTCAACATGAACACTTGCACATCTTCCACACTACTAGAATCTCTCCCACATTTTATTATTGTCATTAGCCATTTAGATTTGAAAATTTATTAATCATATATCGCTAGTCATATCTTGCTTGATCGAGTTATTCATCTTATTTTAATTATTGTGGTTCAGCTACTATATAAATATCATCTTCAACAATGAAAACAACAAAACAAAACTACATAGTAAGATAGAACATGATCATTTCATGTAGAGAACATATTGATTTATAATGAAAAGAAAATAGCTGAAAATTTTACCCTTAATCCAACAATATATGTTTCATTATATTTTTTGTTACTCAATCAATTTTAGTTATAAATTGTAATTAAATATTTTAATTCCCTAAAGTTTAGATCAAGATCTGCCACTGATGATGCCTTCTTAGAAGGAATAACTAATCACGAGAAAGAAAGGGAGAGAATAGAATTCGTATTCGCAAGATAATTTGATTACGATGAAATGCCTGGTCTAGCAAGAAATTGGTAGAACATAGATTGTTGTTGAGAACTGAATTTAGGCTAGTGAAATAGGCACCTCCATGGTTTTCTCCTAAGATAGTTTCAAGAATTAAATATGAAATTGAATGACCCCTGAATAAATTTATAAGGACTAAAAGATATGTTGAATGACTGGAAAATACAACTTTTCTACATGGAGAACTAGAAGAAGAAATTTACGTGGAACAACCAAAGGGAATTATTGTTCCTGAGGATGACCATCTTGTCTGCCGATTGGAGAAATCTTTATATGACCTTAAACAAGCTCCTAGACAGTGGTACACGAGGTTTGATTCTTTTATGATTGGGAAAGATAATTTAAAGAGTCAATTTGATGACTGTATTTACTTCCAAAAATATCCTTATGGATCTTTCATATACTTATTACTTTATATTGATGATATGTTAATTGCACCACGTGACAAGTCTTTGATCAGGAAATTAAAACCTCAACTCAATAACGAGTTTGAGATGAAGGAATTAGGTGCAACCAAGAAAATTCTTGGTATGGAGATTTGCAGGGACCATCAAGCTGGTAAACTATTCTTATCTCAAAAGAAGTATATTGAAAGAGTGCTTGAAATTTTTAATATGAACAATTACAAACCTGTTTCTACTCCACTTGTTGCACATTTTAAGTTATCATTAGTTCTTTTCCCACACACAAAGGAAGAGATGAAGCGTATATGTCACATATTCCTTATGCTAGTGCAGTTAGTAGTCTTATGTATGCTATGATGTGCACTGGACCTAATTTAGCATATGTTGTTACAATGGTGATTCGATACAAGCCTAATCCTGGAAAGGATCATTGGAGTGCTGTAAAATGGATTTTTCGGTATCTAAAAGGTACTTCTTACATTGTCTTCGTAATTGACTAAAGTAAGGCTACAACCGATGATGTTGTAGGTTATGTTGATTCAGATTATGGTGGTGATATTGAAAGAAGAAGATATCTTTCTGGTTACATCTTTACTCTCTTTAATAATGCTCTCAATTGGAAAATTACTCTTCAGTCCATTGATGCATTGTCTACGACTGAAGTAGAATATATTTCAGCAACAGAGGATGTGAAGGAGGCTATTTGGCTCCAAGGTTTGGTAAATGAACTTGGTCTAACACAGGGTGTTCTTACAGTATTTTGTGATAGACAAAGTGCTATTAATTTGACCAAGAATAGTCGTTATCATGATAAAACCAAACACATTAATGTAAAACGTCACTTTATCTGAGATATTGTTACTATTGATGAAATTATAGTGGAAAAGATTCACACATCAGAGAATCTAGCAGATATGCTTACTAAGCCTCTTCCGAATACTAAGTTTTAGCATTGTTTGGACTTGGTTGGTCTCTACAACACTTGAGCGCCCTTCGGGGCTTTATTTGGCGATGAGCAACATATTGGATTCGAGCCAAGGTGGAGATTGTTGATATATGACTCTCATTTATAACACATTTAAGCTTTCTTCATAAGCTTATTAAAGGCTTCTTTGTCAAGCCTTGGATGCTTGCTCACCAAGTCTATAAAATTGCTCATCAAGTCTCTAAACATGCTCACTAAGTCTCTAAACTTGCTCACCAAGTCTCTAAACTTGCTCTCCATGATATTCAAGCTTGACCTCCAAGTTTCCAAGGTTCTTCTTCTACTATAAAAGGGCAAGAGTTGTGGCATATTTATTAATCACAAAATCATCACAGCAACATCAACAAAACACAAGAGTCTTGAGGGTATTTTGGTGAGAATTTTTGTTCCATTTGAGAGAGTATTTGTGAGAGAAAATATTACTCTTTGTCCTCATCATTATAAGAGGATTTGTTGAACTCTTTTTTTTTATAGTGGAACTTTGGTTGTGATCGCCCGTGGTTTTTTACGTCTTATATTGAGGGGGTTTTCCACGTTAAATCTTGTGTGGGATTCTCTTGCTCTTTTATTCACTTCTTTTTTTCCCCGCAATTGATCTGATCTTGTGCTTCAACTTAGTGCTCTATGTTAGGTATCAGTGGCCTAGGAACACCTAGAAGGGGGGGGGGGGTTGAATAGGTGTAGCGGTTATCGATCACCGCTTCTTGAACCAAAACCCAACTGCTGGAAAACAGTCCAGTTAATCGATTAACACTAAGGTTTAATCGATTAACTATTACACAGAACCGAATGATCAGACATGCAATTTTCATAGTAATTAATACAAAATTGAACATCTATAATACATATATTTTTACACACAATTATTAAGTATATGGCAGTAAACAAATATCCAACTTTTCAATCATAGATTCAATTTATAATGGCAAGAAATATAAAGAAGATAAAGAGAGAAAGAACAGTGCACAAAGGATTTTTATCCTAGTTCCACTACAAACTGCATCCAGGCTTCCCCTTCTGGATCAGGGAGATTTTATTTCTTCACAATATTGAAATATGGATACAAATACCAATTCAATTACAAGCACACGGGACGCTCCCTTCTTGAAATCTAGGACCTCTAAATCCTTGGTTTGACTCTACCCTTCGCCTCTGAGAAAACCTTTCTCGCGAACTAGCCCCAGCCAAGATTCTTATCCTCAAATCAAGACCTCCTAGCCTTGGTGAAGAACCTCAATCTCTATGGTGATCTCACACCAAGAGACAAATCCAGAATACACAAAAACACATTAAATAATAAGATATACTAAGCACAATAATGCTTAAAATAT